>NC_056744.1:1570794665-1571032165 GCF_019279795.1 Protopterus annectens
TCTCTATTGTACCACTACTTACTGAGCCATACAGTACCAAACAGTGCCAGTACTGCTTACCGAATCATTTCTAAATCTTACTTTTTCATACCAGGGAGTATTCCTATAAAATTGCATGGTGCTACATAGAAATCATGAAGCATTTTCCATCTGTATTAAACTCTGTTATTAGCACTTGGTAATTCAAGGCCTAATGTTTTATAGTCATTTATTTATTTATTTATTTTTGTTTACAGGTCTCACTTTTGTGTTGGCACACGAATAAATGAGTCTTCATGGGTTCTGTTTAAGCAGCTTTATTCTGTACAAACACATTACTGTAAAGACTTACGGACTATGACTTAAGTAACTTATATACAAACTAACTACTGCAATCATACATGCTTAATCTCTGGCTGCTTCTACAAAATGCACTAGGGATTGCATGTGTCTGGAATTTATACGTGCACGCACAGCCTCACATGCTTATTAAAGACATACCACACACACACACATTACACTCTGATCTACATCCTCCCTCTTTGAGAAAAAGATCATGTGATTTGTCATAAGACTATATGGCATGCAGAAATCATAGACACTCAGTAGACATGCATTATACAGTACTAAGTACACAGATATATACAATCAAGTCCACGTTGCTGTGTATTTCACACTAGGCTTAGAAACTCATCCATATCGTGCAACATAAAATTGGGAATTAGATTTAGCAACTGGGACAGTCTCTGCAAAATGGTTGACTTGTGGAATGTTTGGATCACTTTCTGAAACAGAATTAGACTTTTGTACATATTCTGGTCTGGAAACAATATCCAACTCATTCTTTGATTTAGAATTTGCATCACAGATACAATGTTGTGATTGAAATGATGGTGATGATTTAGAGTTTGCATCACAGATACAATGTTGTGATTGCAATGATGCTGTTTCTGGTACAGGAAGAAGATGTCTGAGATTCCTCCTATATTCCACACCCTCAGAGCTTACCAAATAAGATCTCGGCTTGGCACAAATACCTTGAATCTGTCCTATTCCATGAAAACCTTTCATTGTCTGGATTCTCACTGTCTCTCCTTTCCTCACCAAATGAATAAATCTGCTCTATTTATCATAACTAGATTTCTGGATATTACGCTTTTTAAACAATTGAGCCTTGATGGTTTTATTATTCTTGGATTTAGGCATTAACAAACTGAATGAAATAGGTAGCGTAGTTCTAGTTTGTCTGGAAAGTAGTCTTTGAGCAGGTGAGCCAAGAATATCATCACAAGGTATGTTTTTGAGATTAAGTAAATTCAAGAAAAGAAACAAATGGCTCGATAATAAAGACCAAGCTGATACTTTATTACAAAAAACAAATGTAACTGGTAAGCACTTTCGTTTGAAGTGAACTTCTTCAGACCACGTTACAATACCACATTAACCCCCATTAAATAACATAATTAAAATCACATGATTAATTGACTCAGTGTCTTGACCCTTTCCTTTTCAGTACAATTTTGAAATTTTCTGTCATTATTGCCTGGAAAAACACATGTATTCAATCTGACCTACCAGCAATATTCCTTCCAGTCAAGATCATCCTCAACATCCCACCTATACTAATAATTTTCAACCTGATCTATCACTGTAAAAGAAAAAAACTTACTATTTTTATTATCGCGAAAATGGCAAGAAAGAACATGCTTGGCCAAGCATTAGTAACATCATTTCTATTTATTGCCCTCAGATGCTCATAAATCCTAAAATAAAAACACCTAGTAGTCCTTCCTCTATAGAAGGCAGGACATGAACCACACAGCGCTAAATAGACTACATACTTGGACTTGCAATTAAAGCAACCTCTCAAGTCAAATTCATAATTCCTAGCTGGTATCCTAATCTTACTTCACTTTGAACGAAAGCACTTACCAGTTACATTTGTTTTTTGTAATAAAGTGTCAGTTTGGTCTTTATTATCGAGCCATTGTTTCTTTTCTATTATTTATTTGATATGGTTCATTTTGAGTCTCTGGACATTTTAAATTCAAGAAAACATCGGTATTGTCACTCTTTGACTTTTCAGGTAATTGCTTTGCACTCCGTACAGCTCATTCAGCTAGATCATTGCGCTGTGGATATTCAGGACTACTCGTGACATGTACAAAATCCCATTCTCTTGCAACTTTTTGAAACAACTGGCTAGTAAATTGAGTACCATTGTCAGAATAAAGTTTGTGTGGACTACCATGAACTCAGAAATTATGTTTCATCTTAGCGATAACAGCTGTTGAGGTTAAGTTTGGTAACAGATCAATCTCAAACCAATTTGAATAAGAGTCTACCCAAACCAAATAGTGTTGATTGTTCCACTCAAAGATATCAGTAGCTGCAGAAGACCAAGGTAGTTCAGGTATTGGATTTAGCTGAAGTGGTTCTTTTTGCAAATGTGCTCTGGTACTACTACACACTGAATGATAAGAAAGCACTCTATCAATGTCTCTTGACAAAGGCCAAATTACTAATTCTCTAGCCCTTTTTTTAGTGGATAATAAACCTGGGTTACCACAATGCTAAATCTGAATGTACTCATGCTGTAAGGAAGCTGGGACAACAATTTTAGGACTTTTGTAAATAATACCATCTTCCTTCAATTCATCTCTGTTAGAAAAATATGGTTGCACATCAGGTGAAACACTAGATTGCTTTGGCGGCCATCCGACATGGATGTAGTGATTAAGCTTTTGTGAAACTGGATCAGTCATAGTGTGATCTCTTAACTTTTCTAATCCAGTACTGGAGAAATTACACACTGACATAACATCAAAGCCAAAAGTTTCAGCATCCATTTATTCTCTTGTACTTCTAGGTGATCTAGATAAGATATCGGCCAGACAGAACAATTTATCTTTAGTGCAGACCATTTTGAAATTGTAGTTTTGCAATTTGAGCATCGTTATTTGTAATCTTGCTGGAGCAGAATGCATAGGTTTCTTCAGAATAGTAACAAGTGGTTGATGATCTGTTTCAATCTGGAGAGCTCAACCATAAATATAATAATGAAACTTGGAAGATGCAAAAACTATTGCCAAAAGCTCTTTCTCAAGTTGTGCATAGTACATCTCTGTTTGAGTCAATGCCCTAGATGCATAAGCTATAGATCTGCTCTCTTGAAGAATAACTGCACCAAGACCAAATTCTGAAGCATCACAAGAAAGAACAATAGGTTTGTTAATATCATAGTACTTTAACATAGGTAGAGTGGCAATTTTCTGCTTAAGGTTATCAATCGCTTTTCAGTGATGTTCTAACCATGACCATACAACATTTTTGCATGTTAGCTCTCTCAAAGGTGCTATCAATTCACTGAAATGTGGGATAAATTTGCCTAAATAGTTGACCATGCCCAAAAAATGCTGCAAACTCTGCACATTATCTGGTGCTGGCATCTCTAGAATGCCTGTTTGTTTGGTAGGAATGGGCTTTAAGGCTGTACTGGTGAACAAATGCCCCACATAAGTCACTTCTGGAAGCCTGAATTTGCACTTCAGAGGATTGAGCTTTAAGTTTATCTCATGTGCTTTGTCGAGAACTTTCTTGAGGTTTCTGTCATGCTCAGCTTTGCCATTGCCTCCAACTAATAGATCATCTACTATTATAGCACAAGGATAACCTAAAAAAAATTGCTCCATTGCATGCTGAAAAACTTCACTTGCAGTATTTATTCCAAATGGCATCCTTAGGAATCTGTATATGCCAAACGAAGTACCAAAAGTAGCGAGAAATGAGGATTTGTGATCAAGCATCACTTGCCCAAATGAACTCTTTACATCCAAAACAGAAAATACAGTAGCATTAGGTATTCGAGCTGCAACTTCCTCAACTGTACACATTGGATGACATGGCCTTTTTAATGCTTTGTTTAAATCTCTAGGATCAATACACATTCTGATTTCATCTGAGCCTTTCTTATGAGTGGCTACCATGGACGACACCCATTCATTTGGTTTTATGACTGGACAAATCACACCTTGCTGCACCATTTTATCTAACTGAGCTTTAACTTTGTCCTGCATTGCAATCAGAACTCTCCTTGTTGGTGTGACCACTGGAATAACCTCTGGATCTAGCTTCATAGAATACATAATTGGAAGCTTGCCCAACTTGTCATCGAAAACATTAGCATACTCTGAGAAAATGGCTTCTGAAACATTGTAACTCAGAACTGCACTCGCATGATGAACTTCTTTAGCAAAAGAAAGCAGATTCATTCTCAAGCTATCTTTGAGACCTAGTAAAGACTGCAATGGTCATCGGACTACATAGAATAATAAGTTGTAACAGCTTTTAACCAAATAACAGGAAAGTATTACTTCAGCTTGAATTTCTTCACCTCCATACGCAACAAGTCTCGCACTGCTGGTTGATTTGAGATGTTCATTAGTTCTCACTTTTTGCAAATGTGTCCGCTGACATAACATTGCACTCTGACCCAGTATCTACTTCTCTGTGGATTTTCCACTGATCCTAACCAAACAAAACACTTTGCTCCTTGTTAATATGTTTACTGCATCAACTCTTTCTCCAAGTACTGATACACCATCCACATAGAAAGCTGACTGTTTTGGTTCTACTTGATCAACCTGCTTTTGTGTGACCTTTCTTTACAATTGAGTGAGGCTTACTTGACTTGTAAAACTCTTGAAAGTGGTTCCTTTTCTTGCACTTGTGGCATTTCTGAAGAAATACTAAACACTCCTCTCTTTTAGATTCATGATTTGCACCACAATTGCAACAATTAACAATAAAGCTAGACTTGGTCTTTGCTGACTCACGTTTGCGTGGTACTGGACTGGGGTTGGAGTTTGCACTTTTGATAGAACTTTGTAGAAAACCATGCATCTTCTTTGGAAACCCTGTGGCTGCTCCTTGCTTAGGCATGTTTCTGCTTGCCATGTGTTGAATGCTATCTATGTTTGCTCTGGAATTCATTGAAACCATGCTCTTGTCACTTGCAAGCATGTTTGTATGTCTTTCAGTCACCTTATGGATCTGGCGAATCTCTGTTGCTTTACTTAATGTCAAATCACTGTCAAGAAGCAAAATCATTCTCACTGCAGCACTATTAATACCACTCACAGATCTGTCCTTTATTAGCTCATCTTTGAAATCACCAAACCGAGACGTCTTAGCTTTGTTTCTTAAGTCAGTTATGTAAGCTGCAAATGTCTCCCCAGGCTTCTGGTTTCTTGTGTAAAACAAATACCTCTGTACTGTAATGTTTGTCTGTGGGTTACACATTTCTCTGAATCTGCACTTCAAATACTCAGGGTTTTCCCTTGATTCAGCTTGCACAACAATATGGCAGTCTGCACCTTCACCTTCATACACTACTGGTGCATACACAAATGAATGCTCTCTTTCTATGTCCTCAGATCCTGCTAGATTTAACAAAATGAATGCCCTTGTATCTGCATCTCTATCTGCATAAGCTGCTTGTATAAAATATTGCTCTCTTGTTCAAATATTCTCCAGTTCTCTGCAATGTTCTGATCAAACACAAGGGGTTGAGGTTTTCAAAATCTGTCTACCATATTAACACATTCCAACTAGAGGTCTTGCAATCAAGCACGGATGTACTCTCACACACACACACACACACACACACACACACACACACACACACACACACACACACACACACACACACACACACGTGCATAAGTAATTAGCATAAACACAGTTTGCACAATGCTTTTTTGTATTTTATATTTATACTTGCTCTCTTTAAGCTTGTTAGAATTATGTGAATAAACAACCTTGTAGTACTAAAATATAACAACAAATACCGCACTAACATGGCTGAGTACTGAAAAATGTTTATTCAAAATAAAATAAACCATTAAAGTAAGCACTTTTGTGATTACAACATCGCTTCATCAGACTGAAAATTGAATGAAACAGCATTCAATTTAAAATGAGACTAACCAATGAATTTCTAAAATCAATTAAGCCATTTAGAATAAAAGGTACAGTTACAGAAAAAACTGCACACAAGTTGCAAAGCCTAAAAAATAAAATACTGGAAATTACACAAGCAAAAAAAATATAAAATAGTATGTGCATACATATGATATTGTACAGAAATAAAAACTAATGTTTGAGTGGACGTGCTTTCAGAACAGGTTTGAGGCTAGATCCCCATTTAAACCCGGTGGTTTCTCTGCATTAAACAGTAAAATCCATTTCTGTTCTGCAGCTCCTGTACGGTTAACAACATCGCCCCCTCTAGTTCCCACATCCAATACCTGCAGAATTAAGAACTTAAAATTATGTTCTAGGCCATGCTGAATGATGTGCTGTGCTAAAGTATTGGTCTCTCTTTTGTTTCTAATATCCCTGTAATGTTCCAAAATGCTATCTTTCAAAGACCTATTAGTCATGCCTATATAAAAGGCATATCAAACCTGACAGCTACTAAAATAAACAATGCTGGTAGTTTTGCAGTCAGCATAGAAGTCTAACTCGATTTTAAGATTCACATAGGGATGTATATAAACTAAACCTGTAAGGATATACTTACACGCTGCACAAGACCTACAGGCAAAAGTGCCCTTCCTGCTGGATTGAACAGTTCCATTGTGATGCTGTGATCTATAACACAAATGCTTCTTAAGTGACTTGTTATTTTTGAAAGTAAAGTGTGGTGTAGTATGTAGGATGCCCATCAGTTATTCTACTGTATGTAAAATATTCCAGTTCTTTTTTATAATGTTGCAGTAATTATTAATGTCACTGGTGTGACACCCGTGCCCTGGCCCAGCAATCAAGGAGCTTCAATCCTGACCACTAATACCAGAGGACGTCTCATATATGAAGGAACGGATAACAAATACACACAGTAAAGTGCAATTTCCCTTAAGAGCACACATAGATCACAATCAGTCCGGGGCTGGTCGCTCCCTTGCTCTCCAGGTCCTCAATATGACTCCCCACTGGCACAGCTATAGGGTCTAGATCTCAGTCTAGCTGGGCAAACTAAAATCTCCAGCACCCTCTCTCTCCAACCAGTGCTTCGTATCCCTGTCCAAGTAGTTGACACACACACACTTTGAGATAAGAGTTTATACAACCACACAGATGCTCCTGGGAAAGGCTGGCACAGGTTCTCCAGCTGTGCCCCTATTACCCAGACTATACGGTAGTACCGCCTACCACCATCCAGCTAATATTTATCAGCTACTCAAAGGCCTTTAAAAGGGTGCCCAATTATTACTGTGCAATATTATTATCTAATAGGTAGTTCAACTAAACAGTCAAGGCTTATTAGAGTGACTTGGTACGGTAATCACAATAAATATGCAATGTAGAGCTTAAATTATCTCTACACAAAATAGCCACCATTGAAAGGTTTTAAAATATTTAATAATAAATAATAAAAACACAAGACAATACTTCTTACTACAGAGTGCTAGTCAAGAGTTCAGAGATCACAGAGAAATACTTAATATAATTCAGTAGTACAGTTTTGACATCACAGAAAAACACTTAGTCTAATCGTTCTAGTTCCTAGCTATTTGTAAAAGAAAACACAAGTCTAAGATAACTTACATATGAAAACAGGCAGAGTGCTGATGAGTTGGATGGTCAAGACAAAAAATGCTTAATCCTCTCTGGTTCTCTCTGTTTAAATTAAAATTGCAGTTCTGATTCACATTACTTCAGTCTTCACACTTTCCTGGGCTTCCCAGGCTACATATTACATCATTCTTCACACTTCCCCAAGTTCCCAGACTAACAGAAACTGCATTTACATTCTTAACATCTCCTTTTGTTATCTTGCAGCTGGTGAGGAAGTAGAGCAATAAAAATGCAGTTGCATGTTTAAATCTAGCAATTTAACTCTTGGTTAAAACAATAGCAAGCATTTCTTCATCTAGACCCTTCGGCACCACTGACTACATCAAAGGGTCACCACATGCTTTACTCTGGTCAGTAGAATGCACTGTTGTCACATTTTTTTCCAGTTCCACATGTAACACTATTTCTTTACATTTAAGACAACAAGCCTGTAGTTTACATTCATATTTACAAATGACAGAATTATCTGCAAAATTCTATCTGGCTAGGCTGGCAGCCTTCATCTGTCTTTACTCACTCTTCACAACTGGAATAGGGCAAGGGTACCCTCAAAGTATCAGTCATAGCGGATAACGCTTGTGGACTATGGGGTGCCTCTGATTTATTATAATAGGACTTACATCTCCTTTCCCTTTCTTGCCAAGCATTGGTGATACAGGCATCAATTTCTTTCCTCTTATAACCACTGTGTAAGAAATAATTCTTAAGAGAGTCAAGCAATATACGTAGTTGACGGTCATCATTATGTAACCTTATTATTCAATAAACCTGGCCTTTGAACACATTGCATGTAACATGCCTAGGGTATATACTATTTTTATGCAAAAAGGTGTTTTTCCTAGTCGGTTTCCTAAATACACTAGTACATAAGGTATTAAGTTCTGTTTTACTGACCGTCACATCTAAGAAATCTATCTATACAGAGGAGTAATTGTAGGTAAATCTAAGTAAACTTGTGGTACTATGCATGTAGGTCGCAAACTCCTCCAGTTTTGACTGAGTGCCCTGCCAAAGCAAAAACATATCATCCACAAAATGCACATACCACATAATATAGTCTGAAAAGGCATTATTGTGGATATACGCAGTATAAACTTAAGGTTGAGTTGTTGCCATTTAGTTAGTAACACCAGAAAGACATGACCATAGCTGGGCATATTTAACACTCAGATATCCCTGGGATCACTTTATGTTTAAGGCAGGCTTCTAAATGTAGATGATGCCACTGTACGTGTTTATATTTATATAAGTTATTCTTCAGTCCTCTAAACTGTTGCATAAATAAAGGAAAAGTTTCACTTTCAGCTGTATTAAATACTGTTTGGGAAGAAAATACAGCATCAACCTTATAGTACTCTTCAACAACTGAACTTTGTGAAATAACTTCTCAGGCTTCTCGATGCTTTATTATACTTTACAAAACACTTTCTTCGAATTAACAATGCTTTGAGAAAACTTTATGGAATGGCTTTTTAAACTTTTCGATACTTTACAGAGCTTTACAAAATATTTTCTCGGACTATTCATGCTTTGTGAAATCTTCAACTGGTAAATGGAAAAATGCTAAAGTCATTTACCATCATTCGCTATGGTTGCAGAATCGGCAGAAGTAGAAATGCCAGAGTCATACACAATTGAAATCAGTAAAGACTGAGATGCTAAAGTCATGCACATTGAAATCAGTGAAGGCAGAAATGCAAAAGTCACTTGCTTGCGAAATCGGTAAAGGCAGCAATACAAAAGTTACACACTTTCGAAACTTCAGTATCGGTAAAGGCTGAAATGCTAAAATCATTTATTCTCAGGATTGGTAAAGGTAACAATGCCAAAATAATTGCTTGGGGCTTTATCGATAAAGGCAGGCATGCTACAGTCATATGCCACTACTTGTTAAAGTCATCCCTTTAAAAAACATTCGAGAACTTTACATTGCAACTGGGTAATTCATGAACACTGTAACACTCTTGTAATTTTTTGTAACAAATACCTTTTTATCAATGCAGGATATATACCAGTCAGTTGTACAATATAAGTAAACTGGACTTCTGCTGCCCAAATCAGTATCTTTTGAAGTATTTGCACTTTGTAAACGACTATGCAGCACACTGAAATGCCCCCAAAATGGCGGTACCTTGCTTGGCAACTCTTTACAGTACAAGAATCACTCTGTAATGGTGGCACTCTGTGAGTAGACACTCCCAGCACAAAACTTTTCCTCAAATAACTCCACTTTGACTGGATTTTCATGAAATAGCTGCACCCTGCACACAGTGAACTCTGTGAAATACATGCACAGTAATAAGCACACACTGTAAGCATGTTTACACACTCTGAGACACTTCAAACAACTTTAATTACACCCTTGTTGCAATACAAAGTCATATTTATGCCCAAACACAGCGGTTTGCCTAAATGCAAGCAGTCGCCTTGCTTTATTTTTGCTTACTGTGCCCTTTTCTCTTTTCTTTTTATATTATTTTGCTCCTGGATAGTTAAAAGCATTTTGTTTTATAATTATGCCAGTGTTTTGAAACTATGCCAATAAACATTTTATTTGGAATATATTTTGGACATTCCAGCTCGCTTCTTTGCCAGTAAGACTGTTCTTGTTTTATTACAAGTAAAAGGTAACATATTTAACCATCATGTGAGCTTCCTAGCTGAAGCTGTCAGTAAGTGTGACACACTTTGCCTATTTGTTCCACATTATGAAATGAATAGCTCTCAGCCTTCCTTCTGCAGAATGTTGAACAAATGGGCAAAATGTAGAAAACTTACTAACTGGTTACTAACAACTTCAGGTAAGAAGCTGACAAAATAGTTAAAATGTGTTATTTTATACTTACAGAATCCTCCCCTGATGAAGTAATATAATTCAATATTATTTACTATTAATCAGATTAAAGAATTCTGAATACTGAATGTGTGAGGTACACTTAAGAGGTAGAGTTCCACATTCTGGAGATGGAAGGTTGAGAGCTATCAAAGGTTGACTTTTTCTTTTTAAGCAAAACAAACCAACAAACAAAATCAGTCGGGCTAGCTGGCACTCACTGCCACTTTCAGAGACAGGTAAATCAGCCTATAAACATAGATGATACTGAGTGAGATTGTAATTCTTTTTCCACCTGTGGTTTAAACTCTACCCGCATTTTCTTATGCCAGCCGCAGGCTCTCCTGAAATTCTCCCACTCATACTATTGTCTGGCTGCAATGCTCCAATCACATTATCCAATGTGATAAGCACATACTCCCTTTAGAACAAAGCATTGTAGTAGTCCACAAATTTTGCGTGTCTGTGAGTGAAGCAGGATTTTAGTATTTACAAATGGAAGGTAATTTAAACCTTAAAATCACAACGGACCGACACAAGTGGTGCAATTAGTATTGCTTCAGCCTTTGATATTTGCCAACAGTGCTCTTTTTAGCACCTTCATTGTACCCAGAATTGCTTCCTTCAACAGTTCATACAAGGTTACATGTACTGGTAGCATATTTAAGTATATTTGAAAATTCTTTTTATAAGCTCTGTTCCTCCTACTACTGTTGGAACTGCCTTGGTCTCTTTCTCCACATTGCTCTAGTTTCTGGCCCTGTTCCTCCTACTACTGTTGGAACTGCCTTGGTCTCTTTCGCCACATTGCTCTAGTTTCTGGCCCTGTTCCTCCTACTACTGTTGGAACTGCCATGGTCTCTTTCTCCACATTGCTCTAGTTTCTGGCCCTGTTCCTCCTACTACTGTTGGAACTGCCTAAGTCTCTTTCTCCACATTGCTCTAGTTTCTGGCCTTGTTCCTCCTACTACTGTTGGAACTGCCTTGGTCTCTTTCTCCACATTGCTCTTGTTTCTGGCCCTGTTCCTCCTACTACTGTTGGAACTGCCTTGGTCTCTTTCGCCACATTGCTCTAGTTTCTGGCCCTGTTCCTCCTACTACTGTTGGAACTGCCTTGGTCTCTTTCTCCACATTGCTCTAGTTTCTGGCCCTGTTCCTCCTACTACTGTTGGAACTGCCATGGTCTCTTTCTCCACATTGCTCTAGTTTCTGGCCCTGTTCCTCCAACTACTGTTGGAACTGCCATGGTCTCTTTCTCCACATTGCTCTAGTTTCTGCTTGAAAATCCTGATATTTTATAACTTAGTACCTCTTAGTACATAAAACGCTATGATCAGTGGGTGCAGCTATTTCAGTGATTGTTATTTTTGTTTTTTTCTTGCATCTGATATTGGGTGATCTCCTGTAATCCAAACTTCACCATTGTCAGTAATGTTTTGTAGTTCATGTTTCAGTGCTTCTCAGCTACTTCTATATTTTAGTGTTTGCACAATCTCCAATGCAAAATATTTGCTACATTATTGTGCCTTTCGGTATACAGACCCACAACCATAAGGATATTCCAGCCAGCAATGAGATGTGCAACTATTTCCAATTCTGTTTTAAAGAATCTGCATTTGTGTGTTTCTCACACCTTTTCAATAGACTTTGTAAACCACTGTGTAAATAGCCAATGTCTTGGGCCTCCATTATTAACCTTTCATATTTTGTATTAAATTCAACTGTCCTTAAACATTCCTGCATCAAATCTTGGTCTTGTCTCCCTTCTTGCAATATCATTTCCATCATACAGATGGAATTGCTTTGCCTGAGAACTTGCAGCTCTGCCAAGTTCTCATACAGTTTCAGCACTATGTTCAGTTAAGATAATGCAGTTCATTAGCACAGAAGTTTCTGAATTGCATTATTTTGTCTGAGCATAACGGCTCATCATTCAGTTCAAAACCTTGGGGTTGCAGCGTATTAAATTGGATAGATCCTGCTGCATGAGATGATACATTCTTGGCTTGGGTTTGGGGGTAGATTAGATGTTACTGTTTGGAGTAGCAAGGGCAGGATGATGGTGGCTCTGTGGTCTCAGTAATCCAGTGTTTTGGGGTCCAGCCCATAGTCTCACTCTGTATGAACATGCCACACATTTTCTGAAAAGTTTTGAACACTTGTGACCCCACATCACCACCCGTATTTCAGACTTAATATTATATGTGTAGATAAAACTCTGTCATCCTTCATGTGTTATCAGGGCAGACAATACAGTGATTGCATGCTGTAGGCCTGCACTACTGAAGCACAATCTGAGTTAAAAAAGGAGTTTTATTCATCCCCTGTGTAGGAAGAGGAAAACAAGCATGAAGCTATAGTCATGAATGCATGTAAACCTCACCAGGACTGAAGTGGATTTTTGACGACCACAAAGCAACTCTACCAGTAAGGCAGCTGGGTTAATTACAAGCATGCGTGCTCTTTCCCAGTTAATTCTTGCATTACTAATCCTAGTCCAGTTTGATTCTCAACTAGAGCATCTTCTGCGTGGAGACATGCGTGAGTGGGCATACCTTCGTTGAAGGTTGTGCATCAGGGCTGGCAACTCGACATGTAAAAATCAACTGCCAATCATTAGCGGACCGGAGTTCCCCTGTGGCGACCCCTAACCAGGAAAAGCCGAAAGACACAACAACAACAACAATAACTAATGCCAGCATTTAGGTGGTGCTGTACCTAAGCAGCAAAAGCCATTTGAGTTCAATAAGCAATACAAATACTGAGAAATATTACATTGTTGGTGGAAAGTAATATAATTTTTATGCTATTGTGGAATAATGAAAGCAAAATCACTTTTGGTATCTGGACTGAGTCTACAGAGTTCCTCATTAGCCTGTGTAGCTAGAGAAATTGTGTTGGCTAGTTTTAGAGCATTGTTGGCATTACCACTTGTGGTATCATGCTAACCCAAGTATACTATCTTTTAGGATTCAGGCCTATATCTGGGGCATAAGTGAATATGAAATTTAATGTAAAGCAAAGCCGCGTGGAAGGATCACTAACACACCTTAAATCCTCTTCTAATGTAGTAACCTGTTTTACTTACTCAAATCACTGCTCCTGTACTTCCTGAAGCTTTCCATTACATCATTTTTGTGTTTGTAGCCATTTGGAATAACTGAACATTCAAGTTAAGAAGCACATTATTGTTATTTTTATTGTTATTATTATTATTATTATTATTATTATTATTAGTTCTAAAAGTCCCACTCAGAGCTGTGCTGAAAAGCTGAGAACCTATACCTTGTCAGAGCACATCAATGTGCAATATTAAGTTGGTGGCAGTACCCAATGAAACCAATGGACGTTTCCGATGCAGTGAAAAACTCTCCCTATTGGTGGTACCACTACAGGCATTACATGGAGAAGACCTCTTTGCCTGCAGTAGCACTATCAATATACAGTTGTAGTTGTAGAAAGTTGCAGATATAGTCTGCTGTCACAGGTGATCACAGCATGTATGCATGGTAGACTCCAACATAGTGCCTGGTCTTTCGATCACAGGGACACAGTTTTACAGAAAAAAAAAGCTGCATACCTGGTGTAGCATGGGCATAAACACACACAGAAGTGCGTGCGTGCGTGCACAAACACACGCACACCATATGCACACACACGCACGCCACATGCACACACATGCACGTACACACACACACACACACACACACACACACACACACACACACACACACACACACACACACACACACACACACACACACATACGGCAGCATTAAGTTGACAACAGCAGTATGTAATAGGATTCATTAACATGGACTGTTTCTGAATTCCATTACCTTTCTTGGCATAGCATACATAAGATACATCAGTGATTACTACTCAACAGGAGGCAGATTAGGTGCACTTTACCCCCAGGACTAATATTACACTGGGGCAGACTACATTAGTAGATCTGACATAGAGCTGCAGGACAGCAGACGCCTTCCCTAGTATACTCACTACATTTTAATCTGGACCCTAATGTTGCTGAGTCAAATGGTAATGATCTTTGCTATAATTATTTCCCACTTAAAAATATATTTGAATTAGGATGCCATCCCACTCAGTGACTGGTCACACCATGAAAATATCCAAGGGGTCAGTATCAACAGTCTGTAATCCATACCATTATGTAATGTTGGAGCAAGTGTATGACCACATAATGTCACTTGTGACTATACAGGTTACGAGGTGACCAGATTTTCTATAAAATGCCCACTGATGAGCCTCTTTTGAGAAGATGACATGACATGATCACCATTAATGTCACTAGTTCCTGTGAGATAAGGAAACTGGGATAGTTGGACAATGTTGTGCATGAATAAAGCATTTGTCTGTCTCTGGAGTCTGATCCCACATGGGAATGATTGGCCAGCTGGTGCTTTTTGCTGGCTGGACTTAATGAAACATTCTGCAGCCAGTCCTAGTGCTATGAACTATGCATGGAAAATATAAGGGTATGCATGTTGGCATGAACTCCACCTGCTTAATAATGTATAAATAGTACTTGCCAATATCTCATCATGCAAAGTTATAGTAGCTGTAAAAAAGTACAGTTGTGTAAATTGCACTTATAATAGCAGATATTTGAATTCCTCACTACTGCAGTAGCCTTTGGCTATTTAGGTTGTATCCTGTCCAAAATATAACAGCTGGCCAGTCTTCAAAAAGCTCTGGCTCCCTCCCAGACCTACATCTTGACTGCTCATTGGCTAGCCCATTAGAGAGAAATCAGCAGTCAAAGTGTAGACAGCTTCCGGACTTTCTTGCCCAAACTAAAAAAAAACGCTTACTCAGCCTGAAACCCCAAGACGATAAAATTATATAACTTTTTTATCTCAACATCTAATTATATGTAGTAAATAGGGTATGGGAGGCTGTGCAGCTACTGCAGCAGCAAGGAATTTGAGCATCTATGGTTATGGTAAGTGCAGCTTACACACTGTACTATGTTCATAACTATCATTGCTGCAGTAGCCTGTGGCTATTTGGATTGGTTATTAAAACATATTCATCCCAAGTTGAGGAAGGATACGGATCCAGAAGTCCCTGGATAATGATCCAAGTAAAGCCAGTCCTGGACTTGGAAAAGGATTCCAGTATGTAGTGTTTTGTAAAATTATGTACAGAAGATCATGTATTTGCTTCTAAAATGTTTCCAGAGTCCAGCCCTTTCCAATACGCCATCAAATCAAACAAGACTGTATTAACATGTGACTTAATTTTGCCTGGAAATGTTTTTACCAAAGTGAGAATATCAAGAAAAGATATAGTAAGGAAGAAACAAGTAGAGCTGTCTAAGTTGGCACAGGTTGTTCTTTCCCAGTCCTATACTAGGAATTACACAGCTGAATATCTCTTTTAAAGGACTTAGCACTGATGAGATAATAAATGAGCTGCAAAAGTGTGACCAGATTATATATAATCTAGTCTCCCCGTCACTAAAATTCTGAAAGAAATGAGGATGATAGATGGCTACATTTGAGGTACACTCTGAAAGTAGTAAAGGAGTATATGGGGATTTGTTTCTACAGATAACCTTATATGCATAGAAAAACAAAAGGGTTAACCCACTATGAATAGTTGCAACCCAGATATTGTTTAGCAGATGTCAGAGCAATAAACCAGTTAGTATACCAAAAAAAAAATGCAGCCAGAATGGCTGGTTTAAATGTACACAGAAATAACTTTCCTGGCAAAAAGTAAGAATTTCCATTTAGTGTCAGCTGAATAATAGGTAACCTTACATATCAACAGAAAAACCTTTTTGTAGAACAGCTTAAGGAGAATCTGAAATGAAGAGGGGTAGACATGCTGAAATGGCTGACAAATACCCCTCGCAAATCAGTAAACAGGCCGATAGAATAGTAACTCACACAATTGTTTGGTGTGGATGACTTGAGATGTACTTCACTGGACTATATAAAGGCAGATATGACTGAGCTGTCTGATTATATGTCTCAGGCAGGTATGTCCCTAGCCTTAAGCAACATTTTACTTTCACCTAGGATGATACCTCAATACAAATAAAAACTTGACTTCAACAACTAGCTTAGTTTCTGGTGTCATTCAAAAGGGATCTAGTATCTGTCAGCCTGGAGTGACATGGTCAACAAACCTTGATGCTTTGCCAGAGATGGTCATCTGTCATCCCCGGGATTTTGGTTACTGGCTAAGGCTCATGTCACTCCCATTGTTCCTTTTTTAGGCAATGTCACAAAAACTATTCCCTGCTACCAACCTGGACAGAGAGATGTGATGTCATTTCCAGGTTCCCAGGCATCTGGAAGTGGTAGCATTCGAGCTTCAACAGTCGTGGAACAATAGAACAGTGTTTTTAACAATTCAACCCATTCTGGGCCGTATAGAAGGTTTGAAAATGGGTCTGAAGTATTGGAACGGATTAATGGAATGGATGAGCTGTTATTCGGAGTTTGACTTTAATGCGTGGTTATCTAAATGAATCCCGAGTCCGGAACAGGTTCCAACAAATGGACAACTTTCATATCAAGGTATTATTTACTGCCTGAAAGACAAACTGCTTAAATACAAGGCATTAGTGTTAGATAATTGGTTTTTGGAGCAATGCCTTGAAAAGAAATATGTACCGAAAGGTTTAAGACTGACAACATTTCCAAACAATGTTTTTGAGGGAACCACTTTTTTTAAAGACTTGGTTAACGTTTTTAATGAATGTGGTCTAGCTGTTTTAAGGATTACTATTAAAAACAATGTCCTTGTTATGGAAAGTTTACATAATGAGATTTTAGAGCTTAATAACAAAGCAGAAATGGATTTGTTGCATTCTGTAAACGAATTTAGAGCCAAATACATTAATGTGTTCAAGGATATTGACAGGGTGATGGAGAAAAATAATAAGAAAAAAATAAATAAGTTGGAAAGGGATGAGAAGGATTACAAGAGCGGGAAAGCATATTCAGCATACCTACTGAAACACCCTAATACTAATTATAGACAGAATTATAAGTCTTCACTAGAGTTAGGTAACCCAGAGGAAGAAAACTTAACCAAAATTAGGGATCACTCTTGTGAGGGGTTACGGGGGGGGGGGCTTTAGTTTATGTTCCTGTGAGGAGATCACTGAGGTTACAGAATCAAACTACACAGCCAACCTATGCACAAGTGACCAGGCAAACTTCTCATGTACCCCATTTTCAATGGGGGCAGAGAGGCAGGGGCAGGAGGAATTAGAACTTGACAACAGGAATGGCATTCAGGACATTGGACATATGTATACACTTGAGGACTTCCATATTTTCAATTATAGTGGGATAGAATTAACCAACACCCACTTTAATTTATTTCAAAAAGGATTTTCCTTTGTTCATACTAAAACTGGATCAGTGGCAAAGATGATTTTGGACACAAAATTATTTGCTAGAAGTTTAAATTTAGAGGTATTCTTTGGGGGTAAGAATTTTTGGATAACAAAAACCACCTTAGGAAAAAAGAGTACCTTTATTCCACCCACCCATTCTGTTCTTTCTAACTTTGAAGCACTAGTGGAGAGGGTCTTACGTAGATCCTTTAGTGGGAATAACAAAAAGAAGAGTTTGTTTAACAACTTGACAAAGGACAAAAGGGAATTGGTTTATGAATTGAGTACCAACTGTAATGTTAGGATTATGAAGCCTGACAAGAGGGGGGGGTGGTATTGTTGGAAGAATGGATGTATTCCAGCAAAATGCTAGAGATTTTACACAGCGATGGGAAATGTGAAGAAGTGTCAAAACATGAAATCAATTTGGCTTATCAAAATTTGGATTTGTGTCTTGAGGATAACTTACTTCAAGGGACTAGAGATAAGCAATTGTTTGAATTTATGTGGGTACCCAAACCGGTGATTCTGGATATTTTTGGTATCCCCAAGGTACACAGAGACCCTCTCAACCCCCCTCTAAAGCCCATTATTTATTCTGTGGGGGTCTAAGACACAACCTATGGCCATTTACGTTGACAGCAAACTCAAACCATTTTATGATCTACGCGAGCACATTCTTATTGATTTGTGGGATTTTTTTGGCCAAGTTTGGGGGTATTGAATTTAATCCTGACTATATAGTTATATCCACTGACATTAAAGATTTATTTAGTGTCATTCCTCATGACACAGGGTTAGCTTGATTTGAGGAAACTATTGTTGATTTTGGATTTTTGTGCCCCAAGAGTTTAGATTAGTATTGGAAAACATGGAATTAGTGCTCAAAAACAATTTCCTGTGTTTTCAGGTACAGTGCTACAAACAGATTGCTGGGGTAGCCATCGGGGCTTCTTGTGCCCCCATGTTTGCTAATATAGTATTACTATATTGGGAACAACATTTTGTGTTTCCATCAGCCTTTATGAGAATGTAATGGCTTATTTTCGATATCTGGATGATATGTTTATCATTTGGAAGGGCCCCACCAATGCCATAGAGCCCTTTATTAAATTTATTAACCATACTGTGAACTTTCTGGAGTTTACCCACAGTATAGGAATGAACAAGATGCATTTTTTGGATTTCAAAATCAAGAAGGACGTTAACATAAAGAGATGTGTTTCAACCCTGTATAGGAAAAAGCATTTCTCTAATGCCTACCTGCATTTTAAAAGTGAACATCCTTTTTTCAAAAGAGAAACATTATTAAAGGGCAGATGGTTAGGGCTGCCAGCATGACCTCCTTGAAGGAAGATTTGGATCAGGAGTTATGCTATATAGGAGAACATTTTGTTAAAAGAGGATTTCCTGAAAACATGGTTACGTCAGTTAAGGAAGACATTTTGGATGGGTGGGATACTAGATACCTCCCTATTTTGACTAATGGGGGTGCAGCTGTTATTAGACCCCTGTTACATGAGGGGATACCACAGAGAGCTATGGAATGTGTAAGGAAAGATTTTGATAGCTCCTCAGGTGGGGTTAGAGAATCTTACTTTATGATTGATTTCCACAGGGATACCCATCTGATGAAGAACATTGTACAGAGGTACTGTGATATTTTTTCCAGTATGCCTAACAGCTTGGATGTGTTCCAGGAATTTAAAATTTGGTTTAAGAAGGGGTCTCAATTTGAAAATTTATTTTGAAGGGATCAAAAATATTTCTGTAGTTGCTGAGAGAACTGGCAAACACAAATGTGGAATGTGCCCCCAGTGTCCCTTCATAGCAAATATGGACGAATTATGTTATTGGAACTCTGTGGGAAAATTAAAGGCTAGAGGTTACTTCAATTGTCATACAAAAGGGGTGGTTTATTTAGCTTTTTGCACCACCTGTTTTGCATATTATGTGGGCAAAACAGAAAGGAAATTAAAACAAAGAATTTATGAACATACTTATGATATTAGTAAAGGGAAATATACCAATGCCTTGTTTAAACATACTTTAGTGGGTCCTGATTACAGTTTCAAATTTTGGGTTTTGGAACAAATTGAAAAGTTTGAGAGAGGTGGTGACTGGGAAACCAGTCTGGAATTTAGTGAGCTTGTGTGGCAGTTGAGAATGGAAGCTTGTCCACCCCCCCACCCCCACCCCAGTTTGAATGAACATTACTCCATTACACCTGCTTTGAAGAAAAGAGCTTTAAAGTAAAGGTTTATCAGAAATAAATTTATGTTTATAATGTGTCTTACTATATTTTTATGGATAAATGCACTTTCACATACTTTGCAGACCACATTTTTAATACAGTTCAGCTTAATATTTATGAAGGTTGGGATATTTTACAATTAAACAATCAACTAATTGAATTTAAGATTTGTTAATTGATGGTATTATTTAAATGTGTGCAATGTATCTTAGAGTATTCTGATGAAGTTCCCCGTGTGGAATGAAAGCACTTAATCTTGTATGTACAAATTCAAATTTAACTTATTAAATTTTATTTAGACATATTTGGTGTGTATACCTAGCCTTTTTTGGGACTAGTGTGCCAGAATAAGTGACTTGTGTGGATTAAATTAACATGTGCCAACCAATGAAAATACAATAAAAATAGACCAATAAAAATCATCTGTTAAACTGTCATTTCCCCTTCAGAACAGGTTACAAAGGTAGGTTGTTATTAAGATCAGGTACTCTATGTGCTTGTAATGCAATAATCCACTTGAGTTATACATTTTCTATCTGATAATTAAAATTACCAACCCTTACATTAGGTGAAACCAACTGCAGAACTCTGAAACAAAACTTATTGTGTCCCACATGAGTAGAAGCATGACATGCTAATGTGTTGGTCATTACATTATTACGAATATAACCAGCATGTTCCAAAATGCGCTGCTTAAACTGGTGTGTGGTCTTGCCCACATAAAAACAACAGCAACTGTTACAAGTAGCCAAATATACTAAATTTTTACTCTTGCAATTAGCAAAAAAACCTTGGCGAAAAAAATCCAGCCTGTGACAGGATGACAGAAATCCATGTTGGAAGAAACGTAGCAGCATGCCCTACAAGTATGACAAGGATAACAGCCCTTCCTCTCATGCACCAAACTATAAGAAGTTATTCCATGGGAGGGACCATAACATAACATCCTCTTTAAAGAGAAGTTATTCTTAAAAATAAAACCAGGCTTATCACTGATGACTCAACAGTTAAAACTGTACTTTTTAACACTGCTGTGAGTTTTCAGTGTGTTCCAGTCTGTGCATGGTGCATTTTTCTATGGTTTTATCATTTTGGTTCTTGGTTTGTCACTATGTCTGTTTTACAAAACCTACATTTGTCTGTTTCACTCACATATTCAATGGACTTTGTAAATGAATGTGTACGTAGCCCACTTTCTTGGGCTACCAATATTAGCCTTTCATGTCTTGGTTTGAATTCACCTGTCCTTAATCATTCCTGCATTCAGTCCTGATCAACATGAGGTTCTTCCAGAAGTTTTCTATACTTGCAACTATATTTATACATTTTCCACATTTTTTGACTTCTCATCTGACACTTCACCTTATATTTTTTCTTTAGTTTTTTTTGGCACATTCAGTTACTGCCTGATTTTTGTCTACTTCTGGTTTGATTTCCATTCCTGCTTGACGCCAAAATGCTTCTGCTAGACTAAGCAGGGAAGTTATGTTAGATTTATTCTCCTCATATTTCAAAACTTTCACTATGTCTGGGTCTTGTGAGGTCAGCAGATATGTGTGGAGTCCACCAATTACAGATTTATACATCTAATCAATTTCAAGGAGGCCCATACCTCCTTTGGAACAGGAAATATAAATAATCTTGGTATGCACTGAGCTTTATAAATCATTTGGCAAGCATGAAGCATCCTTCTTGTATATTTGTTTTATCTATCCAACACATTTTGGGGCCAGTCTATCACTCCAAAATTGTAAGTTAGGACAGGAAGAGCAAATTGATTTATAGCTTGAATTTTGTTCCTAGATGTCAGTGCTGTTTTCAGGATTTATTTAAGTCTTCAAAAATATTCCTTACTAAGTTTTATTTGGATTTATTTATGTTTTACTGTTGATCCATCACCAGTTCCCAAATATTTATATAGTAGTCCCTCTTGCTCAAGTTCTTTTATATCACATTCTTGTCCCAAACTGATGTTTTCTTGGTGCTGCACTTTTCCTGCTTCAAATGTTGCTTTTGCACATTTTCAAGACCAAATAACATTCTTATATAATCTGAAAATGTTTTGAAAACTTATAGTTGTGCTTTCAGTTCCTCATCTGATGAGCTATACAGTTTTAAATCATTGGCAAAGTGAAGATGAGAAGTCTTTACCCTTTGTTGTTTTCTAGGAGCCAAAGTATAGCCATGGCCTAAGCTGTTAAAGTATCAAAAAGTTGAAAAAAGCTGTTAACCAACTAGGTAAATGCTCCGCTGCCCAAACAGAAGAAAGTAGCATAAAAATAATAATAAAGTTATAGGTGAAGCAACCAGGCAAAGTCTCGTTGTATATAAAATCAATAAAATTTATTGTTGCACAAACGATGAGCGCTTTCGCTAAAAAGCTTCTTCAGATCAAAAACAGTTTATGCTAATAAATTTCCTCTATATATATATAGGAATTCAAACAAATTTCAAACAATCACAATCATTGCATCATTTTATTTTTAAAGCTATATTATTATGAAGGTTTTTCTTAATTATTTTCAACATACTTATATCAGAATTAAAACATTGTTGACACTTTTTATAACTCAACCCTATGGAAGACAAATTAGGTAATCCTAACCTTCACATTTGTAATGCATGCTTGTAAAAATACTTGCAAAATGACTTAAAACAAAGGTGTTTATATGTTAAGTAATGCCATAGAAGCTATTCACATATTTTTATCTGTAACTCAAGCTCGTGGAAGAAAAAAAATAGATATCGCTAACCTTCACTTATGTAGATATATCACATACTTACGGAAGTACGTATGGGATGATTTGAGACAAAAATGCTTATGTATTATATAATCTCATAAAGGTTGTTCTCATATGTGTCTTATACCTATTACAACAAATATACTTATAGATGTATTAAGCTCATAGATGTTACTTCCTTATACATTGCTCTATAGTTTTTTTCTAAGGCATTATATATGTAAAATGCATATGTAAAGATAGATCCAGATAAATGCTTTATGCATAATGGCAAATTCAGGTATGCCATAACCTTAACAAACTGAATTTCATTTGATATTTTTACGCTTGTTTAACAGAGGTTTAATTGTGGCCCTTTCATTTAAACCACTACCTCTGTGGGCTCTCAATATGATTATCCAGTTATTCTCCCTATATTCTGTATAGTTCTTGATGTTTCCTTGTCATATATTGGTGGGAATGACCTCTAGTGCTCTAAAGGAAAATGTGTGTGTATCTCCTAGTCGTAGGACATGTTTGGCTAGTGCGTTATGTTCAGAGCCCTTCCTAACATGGTATGTATGTTCTCTTATTCTATCTCTAAACTGTCTGTCTTCCCAACGTAAAAAGAATGGCAGGTCTGACATTCAGCTAAATATACTAGGTTACATGTCCTACATGTTGCTTGAGCCTTTATAATAAATTCGTTCTGTAAATCAGGATGTAAAAATATTGTAGAGGTATCTTTATATTTACAGAAATTGCAATTGCCATATGGAGTAGTGGAATGGTCTTCTCCATCATGATTTATGCTTTGTTGATAGCACAAATGTCTCTTAAAGTTTTTCCTATTCTTATACAGGAAATATGGTCGGTCACCCACTAACCTTTTAATTTTTGGGTCTACCTGTAAAATAGACCAGTTCTTGTTAAATATTTCTATTAACTTACTGTTATCTGATGTATAATACATTGGGATCTTAGTAATAGTTGGTTTACCAGATGCTTCATTAGACATTTTATCTGATACCGGACCAAAGTATGGAGCTGCTACATTCTGTCGTAGGGTAGGGATATCTTATAAATTGTTTGAGATCTCCTCCTGTGTATATCCTCTATCTAAAAGTTTACTTTTCAAGTGACTCAGTTCCTCATCAAAACATTTATCTAATCTATTTAACCTCACCTTTAACGTATAGAGTAATATATAATGAAATAACATCTATGAGCTTAATACATCTATAAGTATATTTGTTGTAATAGGTATGACACATATGAGAACAACATTTATGAGATTATATAATACATAAGCATTTTTGTCTCAAATCATCCCATACGTACTTCCCTAAGTATGTGATATATCTACATAAGTGAAGGTTAGCGATATCCATTTTTTTCTTCCACGAGCTTGAGTTACAGATAAAAATATGTGAATAGCTTCTATGGCATTACTTAACATATAAACACCTTTGTTTTAAGCCATTTTGCAAGTATTTTTACAAGCATGCATTACAAATGTTAAGGTTAGGATTACCTAATTTGTCTCCCATAGGGTTGAGTTATAAAAAGTGTCAACAATGTTTTAATTCTGATATAAGTATGTTGAAAATAATTAAGAAACACCTTCATAATAATATAGCTTTAAGAATAAAATGATGCAATGATTGTGATTGGTTGAAATTTGTTTGAATTCCTATATATAAAGGAAATTTATTAGCATAAACTGTTTTTGATCTGAAGAAGCTTTTTAGCAAAAGCGCTCATCGTTTGTGCAACAATAAATTTTATTGATTTTATATACAATGTGACTTTGCCTGGTTGCTTCGCCCATAACTTTATTATTATTTTTATGCTACTTTCTTTTGTTTGGGCAACGGAGCATTTACCTAGTTGGTTAACAGCTATTTTTAAGTTTTTGATAATCAATTTGATTTTTATTGCTGTTCTAACCTACTTGGACAAGGCTATGGAATCAACTAAAGCTATTGAGTTGGATTATAATTCTATGAAAGGAAACAATTCCACGGAACTACTTTGTAAAAGATTCACACAATATCTGTCTTGTGGGAGGAGTGTACTTTGGCAATTCGAACTGGGTCCAACAGTGGATGATGTCGGAGAAGCGACAGGAGAACTAGAACGCTTACAACAATTGATGGATGATATGGAAAGGGATTTTTTCAAGCTAAAAAGACTGCAAGCACAGCGACATCATTTCCAGTACTATCTGGAAAAGAATATAGTACCGAGCGAGTTTTTAATGTGCCCACACAAGGATCTTATTATCCGGATTTACTAACTCGATGGAAGCAACTCAACCTCGAGGTAAGCGGCAAGTATTTATCATTACTTGTCGAGTTTTTTGAACCTGAGGAAATAAAACTGATCGAAACAATTAAAGAAAAACAGGAACTATTGTTTAAGAACTTTCCTTCTAGTCTAATAGATCCGCTTTTTGAAAGTTTGCTTGATGGGGTTGCAGCCTTTGAACGTAAGCTATTACAGCAAAAAAAGAACAAGATAATAAGAGACACGAATGACTTTAGAGTGGGTCACGTCTTTATGTGGCAGAGACGAGGCCAAGTTGTTGAGACTTTGAATCAAAATTCTAATTTAAATGAGACTTTGGCTGTGAATCAATCTAAGAATGTGAAAACTAGAATTAGGAATGAGAGAGATTCAGGGAACTTTAACACTCAAGCTGATGACAGAATGTGTAACAGTTCTAAAAGTAAAGACAATGCGGTGCATATAATAGATAAGCATGATAAACAGAATTTAGAAATTAGTACCCTTGGTAGTATTTCCAATCTTGAATGTGACGAATTAAATGAACCTGTTGGTCTTAATACACAAGACAGGCAGGAAATATATGAGGAGAATTTATATCCTATAGTGAGAGTAACTAAATCTCCACTCATAACATCAGAATCACAACCAGTAGTTAGACCTAAGACAAAAATGAACATGCCCAATAAAATAACTCCAACAATAAGTGAGAGCCTTTCTTTTCCCTTACCAGTAAGAACAGACAAAGGAGGGAGAAGGACACATTCTATGAGTCGGAGATGTCAGAAAAGAAAATATTCAGGAGAATATACCCCGAATCAAACACTCAAAAAATGTGGGGGAAGGGCATGAGTCATTAGTGTTTAATATCTCTTCTTATAAACTTTCTGCAGAAGAAGAGAATGTACTCCTGAAAGGCTTGAATTTCATTCCCACTACCAGAAGTAAAATGACAGATACTGTATTGGATTTAAAAGTCTTTTGCAGAAATATTATGTTAAAGTTTTTGTATGATGATTCTGATAGTACTAATAAGTCAGCTACAGCAAAACCTGAAAATCGATTTAAGAAATTAAGTAACTTTGTTCCATCTAATCATCCACTAGTGGATGCTTATATGAAAATAACAGAGGAAGATCTATTTAAGTATTATGAGAATGATGCTATTCATCATAAAAACATTAGGTATAACCTGAGTTATAAGGAGAGAATAGCACTAAAAAAGCTACAGGCAAATGATTCCTTAACAATAAAATCTGCAGATAAAGGAGGCCTCATTGTGGTTATAGATACATCACATTATATAATATCAATGGAAAATATGTTAAATAATGATAAATTTTATAGGAGAACTACATCAGAAGAAGTATACAAAATAGCCACAAATATTACCAACACCTTGCTTGATATATATAGAGGGGGCATTATTACCAAAGAAACTTTAGAATATCTGGTAATAAAGAATCCCCTTATTCCCATTATGCAAGGTCAGCCTAAGGTGCATAAGAACCCATTAGATCCACCGATGAGACCAATAGTAGCTGGTAGAGGTTGGCTTACTGAACATTTATCAGTTTATATAGAAAAACACTTGAGACCAATAGTGAATGTGAATAAATATGTCCTCAGAGATTCAAACATTTTTTGATAGATCTATATGAAAATTTGAAAGAACAAGAGAATATAGATGGATTAGTTCTAGTAACATTTGATGTTCAATCACTTTTTACAGTTATACCAAATTAAATGAGGGTACAATATATACATCAGTACATTTCTACACATAGTGAGTTGTCACCAATACAAATAGACTTAGTCGCTTACTTCCTGGAATTGGTCTTGGAAAACAATTTGTTCATATTTAATGAAAAATTGTTTATCCAACGGGAAGGAGTGGCTATGGGGACCCCATGTGCCAATAGCTATGCAAATATGTTTTTGGCTCATTGAGAAGAAATTATACTTTTCAATTTAGAAGAATTCAAAACACATGTAATTTTTTATCGATGTTTCATCGATGACCTCTTCATGCTATGGAGAGGTAGTTATAATGAACTAGACACGTTTTATAATAAAATAAACAACTTAACAGAGTGTTTAAAGTTTACAATGAATAAATCTATGCACCAAATTGAATATCTGGATCTCTATATAGAAAAGTTGAATAATGGCCTGATCAATACAGGAATTTTTCGTAAATCAAGTTATCGTAATTCTCTATTATAAAGATCCAGTATGCATCCCAGGTATATTTTCAAAAACCTGATTAGAGGGCAAGGAATGAGAACATCGAGGTTAAATAGATTAGATAAATGTTTTGATGAGGAACTGAGTCACTTGAAAAGTAAACTTTTAGATAGAGGATATACACAGGAGGAGATCTCAAACAATTTACAAGATATCCCTACCCTACGACAGAATGTAGCAGCTCCATACTTTGGTCCAGTATCAGATAAAATGTCTAATGAAGCATCTGGTAAACCAACTATTACTAAGATCCCGATGTATTATACATCAGATAACAGTAAGTTAATAGAAATATTTAACAAGAACTGGTCTATTTTACAGGTAGACCCAAAAATTAAAAGGTTAGTGGGTGACCGACCATATTTCCTGTATAAGAATAGGAAAAACCTTAAGAGACTTTTGTGCTATCAACAAAGCATAAATCATGATGGAGAAGACCATTCCACTACTCCATATGGCAATTGCAATTTCTGTAAATATATAGATACCTCTACAATATTTTTACATCCTGATTTACAGAACGAATTTATTATAAAGGCTCAAGCAACATGTAGGACATGTAACCTAGTGTATTTAGCTGAATGTCAGACCTGCCATTCTTTTTATGTTGGGAAGACAAACAGACAGTTTAGAGATAGAATAAGAGAACATACATACCATATTAGAAAGGCTCTGAACATAACGCACTAGCCAAACATGTCCTACGACTAGGAGATACACACACATTTTCCTTTAGAGCACTAGAGGTCATTCCCACCAATATACGACAAGGAGACATCAAGAACATAGGAGAATAATATATAATCATATTGAGACCACAGATGTAGGAGGTTTAAATGAAAAAGACCACAATTAAACCTCTGTTAAACAAAACAAAAAAAAAAAATAAAAAAATCAGTTGTTTTTGTTGTGGCATATCTGAATTTTGCCATTATGCATAAAAGCAATTATTATTATACATCTTTACATACACATTTTACATATATAATGCCTTAGAAAAAAACTATAGAACAATGTATAAGGAAATAACATCTATGAGCTTAATACATCTATAAGTATATTTGTTGTAATAGGTGTAAGACACATGAGAACAACATTTATGAGATTATATAATACATAAGCATTTTTGTCTCAAATCATCCCATATGTATATATATGTATAATATATATATACATATAAAGTTAGGTTAGCGATATTTTTTTTTTTTCTTCCACAAGCTTGAGTTAAAATAAAAATATGTGAAATAGCTTCTATGGCATTACTTTAACATATAAACACTGTTTTTTTAAGTCATTGCAAGTATTTTTACAAGCATGCATTACAAATGTTAAGGTTAGGATTATTACCCTAATTGTTCCATAGGTTGAGTTAAAAAAAAAGTGTCATGTTTTTTAATTCTGATACAAGTATGTTGAAAATAATTAAGAAACACCTTCATAATAAGCTTTAAGAAATAAAATGATGCAATGATGATTTGTTTTTGAAATTTGTTTGAATTCCTATATATAAAGGAAATTTATTAGCATAAACTGTTTTTAAGCTGTTAAAGCTTAATTGAGCAAGGTTAAAGGTGTGTGCAGGACAGTCACCCTGGAATAATCCCAATACCCACTTTTTTTTTTATCCCTGAAAAATAATCTGTCCTTTATCATATTTGGCAAAAAATGGTCTGCCACTGTTTCATAGTCACTGTAATGTAGTCGATCAGTGTAGGATGTATTTTATACATTTTTAAGCACTCTTTTATCCATGAATGCAGGGCACTATCAAATGCTTTTTTGTAGTCAATCCATGCCGTACTTAGATTCTTCCAGTTTTTTTATAGTTCTCCACTATGACTGCATTTAACAGCAAGTGATATTTTGTCCAATGTGACTTTCTTTTATTGCCTTTTTGTTCTATTGCCATAATTGAATTTTCTTCTAAATGACTATAAACTCTGTCAGCATCAATTCCAGTGTATAGTTTATAAGTCGTCAGAAGGCAAGTTATTGGCCTATAATTTTTAGGGTAGCTTGCAGGTTCACTCTTAAGCAGTAGCACAGTTTTTCTTGTTGTTAGCCAGGTTGGTGTCTGTTTGAGCTGCGCATGTAAATAGTTCTTACTCATGGCTAAATCTTTGTGCAAAGATGTTAATACTTTTAACCAGTAGTTTATTACTGTATCTGGGTCTGGGGTTTTCCATTTAGAGGCTTTTCTTAACTTTGTTTCAATCTCTCTGGCTGTTACTTCATCTCATTTCATATCCTGTACCTTTAAACTTCTTATTCTTTCTTTTACTTCTTCTATCCATTTAGCATCTTTGTTATGTTCCACAAGATCTTCATAGATATTTCTCCAAAATATATCCATTTCTTCTTCTTTTTTTTTTTTTTTGGTGGTCTTTCGATTCCATTTACCTTGTTTGCCAATTCTCTATAAAACTTTTTGGGTCATCAATAAATTGCTTATTTTGTACTTTTCCTTTATTATTTGTATATCTTCTAAAGTTTTTCCACCTGCGCTGAGAGTTTTTGTTTGCTATATGCGATAGTACATAATAGATCTTGATCTGTTCTAATACTGTGCATTGCTTTTATCATGTCTATCTTTCTAAGCATTTTTGTTGATCTGTTCCTTTTTCTATACTCTTCAAACAGTGACACTTCTTGTCTTAGTTGCTTTATAGTTTTCTCTATTCGATACTTCCATGATCGTATTCGATTTCTCCCCTTCTTTTCCCTCACTACCCTTTGTTCTTGTGGTAGAACTTTATCAGTTATTAATTTAGCTCCACAGTAATATATCCTGTTTACTACTATTCTATTGCATGGATCTCTATGGACAGTCCTAACTACTGTGTTCATTTGTTTTATCAAACTTCTGACTTTGGGAATTTTATTATTCTTCTGCAGTCTATTTCTTATATTGATCTTAATATGTCTATCTGTATTAAATCAAGCAACTATTCTCTTAGCTCATTTTCTTCTAAACTGAGGGCACACTTTTTGTTTTCCATTTCCTGCGGGAATTCTATAGAGAGTTCTAGGGCATCTTCCTGTGGCACAGTCTCTTCAGTTTCATCCTGTGCCATCCATTGTACTTTTCTATATGTTTAAGTTGGTGGTAAAGAATACCTTGCAGGGTAACTGAAAAATGTCCTCTGGGGGAGAAAACAAAGATTGCAGGAAGCCATTATCATGGTCAGAGTCTAAGAAACAAGTATATTCTTTATGAATCATATAAAAAGTTTCCTCATTATTAAAAGAGATTTGTGAACTTCCACTCCTTTAAGAGTATTGTTAAAGAACACATTCCTGCATTCTCAAGATAGACAAACTTAATTCTGGAGAAGGTACCAATGTAGGGCCATGTTGACATATATTTTTTGAACTGTGCAAATATAGTCTCTGTAAAAGATCTTCTAATCAAATATTGTCTGAAAGGCAGGATAAGTAAGATCAACTGAGCAATGATTGTGCATAGCCTCCTTAACTAAAGACGAGGTACTTTGGATCTGGTTGATAACAAAAGACACCTATGCACGTAGTAGCATATGTTTATGTTTTTATTATATAATGCTGGATATGATGAGGAGAACTTTGGTACTTAAAATCCCTGTCTATGGGAGTCATTGAGTTAAAAGTATCTTCTCGGAAGTATTGTCTGGGGACCTATGCTTCTTGTTTTTTTTCTGTCTCCTTTGAAAATTCTCCTTTACTAGTCTTATATAGTCTGTCCTTCAAAATAATAAAAATAATTTGAAAGCATTTTAATGTAGCAAAACTGGGGCTAATGCACATCCCACATACACATGAAACATTTATTTTGACTTTTTCCAGAATTGCAGATGAAAAGGTTGATCACATTTCATCAGCTGTTCTGGAAGAAATGAAAATAAATGTTAAAGTGATTTCAGTTATTGTTTCTGTTTTAAATAACACGTAGATAAAAAGAGACTAATAAAAAGCAGGCAAGAAGGAGAGTAAAGAGAAAATGGATAAAGGAGATACATAGACTGTATCTGTCTGCCAATGTCTGTGTTACCCACCCTCCTTTCCTTTATTTGTTCAGCTAGTGTTTCATCAGCTGCCCCTTTCTCCTCTGTGAAGACTAACTCTGGTCTCATGCTGACTGTAGATAGTTCCTACCTGGATGCACACAACACACCTAAATATGCCCATCAGCCTGATAAGGCTCATTTGCAAAGCTGTGGAACATATTATAACTGACTTGATAAACCATGTTATTAAAAATATCACCTGGCTAGATTCACAGCCATTTGGCTTTGTCAAGGGTAGATCCTGTCTAATGAATCTTGTTAATTTTGTTTGAAAGAGTAATATAAGCTGTTGACAATGATCATGCTTTCCACATGGCATAGCAAGACATTTGACACCCTCACCCATGCTAGCACAGTTAGTAAGCTGAATTAATTACACCTATATCTGTATGTGGCAAGATGGGCGTCCAATTCGATAAAAGACAGAATACACATGGTGCGGGTGGCAAATGCAACATTAGAGAGCATGAAAGTGACTAGTGGTGTTCCATAGGGCTCAGTGCTGGGATCTCTTTGGTTTGGCATTCACCTTTCTGATCTTCTGACCTTGAGCAAAGACCTCTGACTAGACAAGTCTCCAGATGACTGCAAGCTGGTAATCATTATCACACCCCCTCCCCCCTAATTCCCAGGCCCTTCAGCAAGAACTTAAACTCATTAATAGCTGCTGTACTGAAATAGGCTGAAATTAAATGCTACAAATTCGGAAGACATTCCTACCCCCACATACAGCACAGACAATACCCAACTTCAAAATGAAAATGCTGTTCGGAACCTTGGAACCTGCATTGATAATTCCCAGAAAATCCTTCTACTAAGTGCAACTAATTGCCAAGAGACTATCACCCAGATATAAAGAGGTCACGGTTCCCTTATATTCAGCATTGATTAATTGTTGAATATATTGCCTCCTTTGGGATGTACCTCTCTAGATATGTTAAACAACTAGAAAGATCCCATAGACTCCTAACTAAGAAAATCAATGGCTTAAAAACATTAAGACACCAGAAAAAGGCTGAATACTGTTTCTATACTCAGTATCTTACAGATTGCTGAGGGAAGATATATACCTGGCCTGCTGTGCCTTTAGAGAGCTAGTGGTCCTAGAACTCTGATATCTCCACAAATAAAATAGTCATGGAAACAACAAAACCAGGGATCTAAATCTTCACCAGCAGACAAATAAAACACAGTGGAAAAATAGGATTATTACATAGCACCTTCCCAACACTGAAATAGCCTCCTCCAGCAAATTAAGCAGTCTGATACTCTACCATCCCTTAGATGGGAGGTGCATGCTTGGATGAGTCTTCACAAATTCATGCCAAGCTTGACTGGTGTGGCCATCCTTGAGAAAGGAGGTATGATCTAAGGGTGGGGATTGGTAAAGCATAAATGGTTGCAGGACTCAGTTGCCTTGAATTTCCCATGATCCCATGAATATGTGTGTAATGATGTGAAGTACAGCTAGCTATGCCAGAGAAATTAGGACAGTGGACATGTAACATATGCTAGCATAGCTAGCTGGAGTTTTGTAAAGGATTATATGCCATTTGTATATATTTGTATAGGTGCTTGTGTTGAAAATGTATTTGTAAAGTTGCTTGTGTTAAAAAATGTACTAACTGTCGGTCCTGCTGGACAGAAATGAAATATGTCAGACTGTATTGTAACTATTGAAATTAATATACTGTAACAGAAGATACTGGAAGAGGAGAGGTTAATCTCAGTATAGCTAACTTTTTAAAATAGTCTGAAATTAAATTACCTGGTTTAGGCCATAAAGATTATATCTTGCAGCTCTGATTGTAGCCAGAGACGAAATGTCTGTGAAAGCTAGCACTAGGAATCCTACTGTATTGTCCTTAGGGCTGAACTAATTGCTACCCTGGAAGGGTGGAAGTTTTGAAATGGTTTTATAGCTTCCAGATGCTATAACATATCTCAGCAAAGTTCTATCAGTGTATGGTAACACATATGTGCTAAATTCTGGTTCAGTTTCTAGCAAAGGGGGTAGTGTGGGAACCAGCATTAGAAGACCAGCTGTATGTGATTTCATTCTGTAACACAGCACTGAAATTATGTTTTAATACTAGATGAGGCAGAAGTTTCAGAGCCGTCTAATTTTAAAACCAGACAAAGAGGGAAGACCACTTACTACTGCATCTTGCCTTGCTTTAGTAACTAACCAGGAAATAGCAATCAGTCAGGAAAATATAGTGAGATTAGTTAAGTGCTGGTTTTCTGTATCTATGTGAATCTGTCCATCTGTGTTGTTTTTAATATTTCCTGTGAATGAAACTCTGGCATTTATTGTAAATAGATATTTAATATTTTCATGTTCTTTTATTATTTATTATTAACTATATTTAAACTATTCATTGTGGCTGGTCTTTTAGAGAATATTTTAATCTTTGAGATTACTTATACTTATTTGGTGACACTGTGGCTGCTTCTGAAAGTCTTGCTGCATTGGCCAAACAGTGCCATTTGTATTAGTATTAATTTTACTCAGTATAGTTGAGTACCCTTGTAAGAGCCTTAAAGTAGCTGGTTGGTGGCAGTGAATCTACCTGATAGTCTGGGCAGAGGGGGTAGAGCTAGCAAATCTGTGCCAGCCTTTCCCAGGTGTGTGTTGTGTGTGTGTGTGTGTGTGTGTGTGTGTGTGTGTGTGTGTGTGTGTGTGTGTGTGTGTGTGAAAATCAAATCTCAAAGAGTTTGTGTGTCAGGTACTTGGAGCAGAAACATAGAGCACTGGTTTCACAGAGTTGATGGTGTGGGATTTGGCTTGGAACATTCAGCTGAGGACTCAACTCTACTCTACAGCTATGTTAGTGGGGGAGACTTATTAGGGGGCTGGAGAGGGTGGGGACACAGCCACTGGAGTGTGTCCCCTGTGTGTTCTTAAGGGTTATTGTGCTTGGTACAGAGAGCTGCATCTGGAAATACTGTGTGTATCTATCTTTGGTCCAAGTGAGGTCCCTCGCTGGTGTCCATGGTGATGATTTGGACCCCTTCATTACTGTCCCAACGAGGGGATGCCACAATGTGATCCAGCATCATCATATCCTTTCTTTTGTTCTTCACACCATTTCATTTCTGCATTCTCCTTTTTTAACCTGGAATAATTTCATCTATGCATTACCTCATGTGACTTTTAAAGTGTGTGTTTGAGTGTGCATGCGTGTGTGTGTGTGTGTGTGTGTGTGTGTGTGTGTGTGTGTGTGTGTGTGTGTGTGTGTGTGTGTGTGTGTAGGAGGGATGAAATGTTGAAGCTTTTCAAATTGAAAGGGTGGTGATGGTGGTGGGCACTGGGAAGGTGCAGGAACACTAGAACAAGTTTTTGGGATAGAAGGTGGGAGGAAATATAACTGTTAGTCTGGACTGGAATTGTTGCTGTAACTGGTTTCCTTTTTCCTCTGTTGTTTTGCCATATTTTGTCTTACATTATATATTAACAAGATCTTTCCTATATGCTTCTTCCCGACAAAGCATTTCACATTTCAGTCTTTCCAGCAGTACTTTCTTATCAAAATTGCATTGCTATACTTTACTGCTGGAATCTAATGCCATAACCCTCTTGTCCACTTGCCCAGCATAGCTCTACATGATTCTGTATGTATGTTGGTGCTGATACTGAATGCTTAACATTGTTCTCTTCTGACATGAAATATTTCAGAAGTGCTGCAGTATTACCCTAATAACCAATACTAGCATACATAGCGGTCATTGGCTTACTTCAGAATCGGGGACGAATCCATAAATAACCATGGGACAACTGGGGACAGTTAAAAATATCTTTTCTATTATTAATCCATTTTAGCATGCTTCACTTTTTTGTATATAGTTTGTACTGTTATTGTAAGCCAGTTTTTAGCCCTAATGTTTCTCATTTTTATGACTTTCTCTGTTAACTGTTTGATTGTTCTACTTTATTAGCAGCAATACTAATTAAAAGGTTTTTGAGGGGAAGCACTATTAAGCTGAAATGTTAACATAATAATGAGATTATGAATTAGCATGCATTTTCTAAAGTACGAGAAGAAATATATAACCCTTATTATTGTCATTAAGTGTGATCCACCACTTTTCTCCCAAAATCTCCAGTATTAGGATGCGTTATGAGGGACAGAAAAACATCTGAGCCAAAATCATGGATGTCTCTGAAATTCAGGGGCAGTTGAGAGGTATGAAAGGCAAAAGAAATGCAGTGAAACCATGGCAAAAATAAATAACACTCCGTACACATGTGTGTACTCACTAGTCAGCAACATCAGAATACAGGAGTCAGGAAGGTGTGTCCTAATATGAAATATCACCCCCAAAGCCTGACAGAGGAAGGGAAGGAGGCTAGTCATTCTCAGCCTACCAAATTGCAAAATCTGGGAGTAGAATACAACCAATTTAAAACCTCAAAACATTGATCAAGGTATTGAATTGAATAACGCCTTGCTTCTCCCCAGCAAGAGTCTATATAACATTCTGTTTTAATGAATCATGCCTATTAACTGTCCCTGATTTTCCAGGATGTTCCTGAATAAGTTTTTATCTCTGTCCTCTTAGTCCCTCCTAAAACTGGTGACTTTTGCTGAAAAGATGATGAATTACACTTTAATGACAATAATTAGAATTATAAACTTCTTTTACTTCAGAAAATGCATGTTACTTTATGTTCTCCTATGCTGTCAATGTCTCAGGTTAATAGTACTCATACCTCTCCAACTCTTGGAGCAAAAAATCTGGACAAAGTCATAAATAATGGGGGGACAAAGACCCCAAAATAGGGACAATGTTTAAATATTGCTCTTACAAATGTAGAAGGTTGATGAAATAACAGCTTTAATGTTAGCATGAATTTGGTTTTAAATCCAATATAGCTGTTTGCTCAAGCTGTTCTAAGCTACAGAGAGAGTGACCTACTGCCTGATGTGCTATTGGGAAAAGATAAGTGTTTATTTTCAGTTGTCTCAGCACTTCTGATTTAATACATATCTCTGTAATCTGTACAACTGTTTTTACTCTCCTTTCCGTTGTGTGATAGTGCTGAATATCTGTTACTGTTGTGACCTTCAGTTTGCAGTGAAATCTTTTGTCTATAAGCCTATCTGTTTCTTTGTGGCAGAAAGTGAATCAGACTGGTTTAATCTAGCTAGGGGCATTCCTGCAAAACTGTTATTGTTGATTGGATAATTGGGCTGGTTTCTGTTTCTCTGCCTTTAATAGTCAGTGTTTTAAATCAGATATACCTGTTTGCTGAAGCTGACCTACTGCCTGCTGTGATACTGGGAAAGATAAGTGTTTATTTTCAACTGTCTTCTGCACTTCTGATTTAATACATACCTCTGTAATCTGTACAACTGTTTTTTCCCATCCACCCATCCAGTTCTTGTGGTGTTCTTAAGTCTTGGTGGCTTTGAGTTACCTGCCTTTGGTATAAAGTTGATACTGGACACTCCCCCAGTCACATTACATCAGCTCATTCTACTGTTTATAGTTAGAACTTAGCAAAGGCCCACCCCTTTGGTTTCTAAATATTGAATTATCTCATTATCTTCTGCCTCTCTTCACTTTCTACTGAAAAGAAATTGTTTCCTGCCTTTCCTGTAACTAGTCTAGTCCAGATACAGATTTGCTGTACCCAGGACTGTTTGTAAGCTTCTGAGCGGTGCCAAAAGTCTGCTTTTCAATTTTTTCCTTAGATATGCTAGCTCTCTCCTCTCCTGCACTTTTACTAGCTTATTAGTCTAGCACTTTACCAGACTTCTTATAGCAATTATTGTAGCACACAAAAGTGCTACCTACACTAAATGTTCTACAAGGAAACAGCTCCAGTACTTATTATTAATACCCACCCCTCCAGGCATGTCCAAAGGCCAGTTCCGTGTGCTTTCTCCTATTAACCTGGTGAACTTGGGCATGCTGAGGCAATGTAACAACTGCCTCATGTACACTGACAACCCTTTCCTCTTACCTCCCAACACTCAGACTTGTGAGAGATGCACTTATATAACCAAATTGGAAGCCACACACTCTCCAGCCAAGACTGGAATAGCTGGTCAAGAGGAGGTCATCACTTGCACTACACCACATGGAACACATAGCCCTCCCGAACACACATCAACACTGCCTTCACATAAAACACAATCCCCACACCCACCTTTGTGGAGGGTCTCAATAAAAATCTACTCAAACAGCAGAGACCTCCAAGGCAGAAATGCATTCGACCACCACAACACAACACCAATCACGAGCCACATAACTCTCCTAAACAGTGTGCCAGTCAACCAAAGCCCCTAAGGCAAAACAGCATGCCCAACACACTAGTCATAGGTGACTCGATAGTGAGGCACACTGATGTCCCACTCACTAGGTTGAATAAGGAGAAATTAATAGTCAGCTGCCAGGATCCACCACATAACGCATGCACTCAGGTCCCGCAACAACAGGTACAAATATGACTCTGCCATTGTACATGTGGGTGTGAATGACCTGACACGTATCTCCCTGGACTACATGAAAAGAGACATGGAGGAGCTCTCATATTATGTAGCTCAGGCTGGTATGACCCTAGCCCTGAGCAGCCTCCTACCATCACCTTGAAAGATAACACAGTACAAGCAGAAAATGATTGATTTCAACAATTGGCTAAGTTTCTGCTGTCATTTTAAGGGGATGCAGTATCTGTCTGCCTGGGATGACATGATTGATAGACCTCAATGCTTTGCCAGAGATGGCCTGCATCTGTCACTCCTGGGCTTCCAGATACTGGCCAAGGCTTTTGCTACCCTTATAGTGCCTTTTTTACGTGGTATTCCAAGACCAAATTACCACTGTAACAGCTACAAACAAATGAAATCTGAGGGTCATGCTGCTCAATGCTAGAAGTCTAAATCTCAAAATGCACTTGCTCAAAGCACTCCTTAAAATGGAGAACATTGACATTTTTACTGTAACAGAGACCTGGTTCAAGGCAGCAGAAAGCACCCCTGCACTACCAGGCTATAACTCATTCCACACCTTTCAGCCCCAGAACTTGGACTGAAGCTCCAAAGGTGGTGGTGTTTCCATATTCATAAAGGATGCACACACCTCCAGACTGGTAGCCCAACATAACACATTAGAGATACTTCAGGTGCAGCTAACATTGGGTAAGACAACGATTCAGGTCATAGCCTGTTATAGGTCCCCAACCATGTCCCAAGACTCACACTCCACGTTCCTAAGCACCCTGGAGAATATTAGGGTACAACCTAACACTCTCATACTGGGTGACTTCAACTACCCCTCCATTAACTGGGAAAATTACTCATGTATCAATACACTTGCCCATTTCCTAAATATTAGTTCCAATGCCCTGGACCAGCTTGTTCTTACCCCCACTAGAGGTAACAGTATCCTTGACCTGGTCATTACTAACATGGGCAGTCATTGTTGTACACCAATAGTCAACTCTCCCTGGTTAGATCCGACCACAAGCTAATCACCTTGGAAATCCGCATCCCTCCTACCCCCCCCCTCCTGCAAAAGTAATCACCATGAAATACTTCTCCAAAGCTAACTTTGGGCTCCTAAATACAGAGGTGGCTAACTTCACAGCACCCATGCAATTGGAGAACAGCTGCATAACAGCCGAATCATACACTAATGCCCTGTACAAACACGTACACAAATGCATGGATCTCGTCATGCCTATTAGAACCAATACACTCTCCTCCAAAAAAGAAGCCAATCTGGTGGTCCTATGCCATAAACAAACTCTACAACAGAAGGAGGAAACTTGTGCAGAATAAGGTGAAGTCCCAAGACTGGAAAAACTCCCTTATCAGCTTCAACAAAAAGATGAGATCCCTCATCAAATCCTCTAAAGCTAGCTATGAAAACAGAATTGCAGCAGATAGTAAAGATAACCACAAGGCCTTCTATAGTTATGTAAAGAATCTCCACAGCAATATCCATATTTTCTCTGAACTATTGCACAATGGCACCTCCTATACTGAGCCAACAGATATTGCCAATATACTGGCCAACAGATTCAGTGCCAACTTTGCCCCTCTCTCCCCCACCAAAGGACCAATCACAATACCAGTAGATCGCCAGGCACCCAGTATTACTGCTGCACAGTTTAAAACAGCACTGTCCAAGGCCAAGAATACAGCTTCTATGGGACCTGACAATATCCCGGGCTGGGTTCTACATGAACTACAGAGTGAACTGGCACCTCACCTGTGTGCCTTGTTCAATCACAGCCTCACCTCAGGCTTTGTCCCTACCAAATGGTGCACTGCTACAGTCATCCCTCTCCACAAAGGAGGAGTGTCTACAGACCCAGGGAACTATTCTCCCATTAACCTGACAAATCTGATATGCAAAGCTATGGAATGCATCATCGTGGACCTAATAAACAAGGATATAGGGAATCTTCAAACTCTGGATGCCACACAATTTGGTTTTGTGAAAGGTAGACCATGCCTACTCACCTGGTCAACTTCTTTGAGTCAATCACCATAGTTTCATAGATTAGTACTAAGCTAACTGCCCTTGCGAGCCATTTTAAGCCTAGCCAATTATCCCTTGTGAGACTCAAACCCTGCACCTTGTGTTTATAAGGCAAACATCTTAACCATTAGGCCACCCTGTTGTGGATGAAGGCAAGGTAGTTCATACAGCCTACCTTGATTTGGCCAAGGCCTTTGATACCATTCCCCACTCAGGAATCATAGAAAAATGCACTAAGCTAGACATCAACCCCTATATCACTAGGTGGGTTGCAAACTGGCTCATAGATAGAACCCACAGTGTGAAAGTAGCTGACTCCAAGTCCGACTGCTGACCAGTCACGAGTGGAGTTCCACAGGGTCCAGTCTTTGGTCCTCTCCTGTTTATCTACTTCTCTGAAGTCCAGGCCAACATGAAGGGAATCTGGCTGACAAAGTTCGCAGACAATTGTGAGTTGGGAGCCATAGCTAACTCCCCAAGTGATGTTGACATACTACAGAAAGGCCACACTGAGACCAATGACTGGTGTCAGAACCATGGCCTTAAGCTCAATGCCAAAAAATGTGTCATCATCCCCTTTTGGAAAAACCCAGTTCCCATTAATTACCACATCGATGGTAGTCCACTGAACACAGAAAGTGTTATAAGAGATCTGGGAACACAGGTTGACAGCAAACACTCTTTTGACTACAACATAGCTACTGTGGTCAGAAATTCCTTCTATGTCGCACATCTCATTACTAAGTGTTTTGCATCCAGGAAGAAAGAGGTCATTGTCTCCCTCTAATCTTCCCTCATTAGGCGATTCATCGAGTACAATGCCCTATTTGGCATGTACCCCAGTAGACACCTGCAACAATTGAAGAAGCTGCAAAAGTACCTCACAAAGAGGATCCTAGGCCTTAAACACTTGTCCTATATGAACAGACTCAAAAAAACTCCAACTATTCCCTGTCTTATATCACCTACTTAGAGGCACTCTCTGCTTGACTTACAAAGCCATATCTAACCCAGCACTGTTAGAAATGCTACATCTAAAGAAATCCCAATCCCTCCACACTACACACTCCAGAGACTTCAACCTCATTACTACAATCAACAGAACAAGTTGGAGGGACAGATTCATAACCCAAAGACTGCCCATGCTGTGGAATAGACTTCCCATACATGTCAAGCGGAACGCCTCACTGGGCCTCTTCAAGAGAAATCTTGATGAGTGGATGAGAAATAGAAAATTAACCCCGGGGATCACTCCAGTGGCTCTACGTGGACAGAAGCACTGGGAACTTAGGTAGGGTGGCACGATGCCAAGGTAATCCTATGGGCTAGGCTTGTAAAGGCTCCAGGGCCATTAGCCTAGTACACACCTATGAATCTATGAATTTTCTGAAGGGTATGAAGTTTGAAACTCAAATGCCTGCCATTATTTTCTGACTTCAATCCTGAATGTTTTGCCAATGACTTGCCAGAAAAACATTTTTTTTTATGAGGAGCAGACCAAAAATATGAGACAAAAATCTGGTTAGCTGATTAAGGGTCCCTGATTTTGTTGAGATTTGTACTTGGTTGGTTGAGAGCTTTGCTCATTGCTTCTCTTTTAAGCTCAATTCAAGCTTTCACTGCCCAAAGTTCTCAGGCACAGCATCTTCATATGTCTGCTGGACGTGGTACATGCCTGCAGTACCAACTTTGACATACAGGTGGAGTGAAATAGCCATGCTTACATGGGTGTTGGGCTGGCAGCTCGGCACCATAAAAATCAACTGCCAATCATTAGCGGACCAGAGTCCCGCTGTGGTAACCTCTAACTGGGAAAAGCTGAAAAGACAAACAACAACAACATGCAGTCCAAGAAAATGAATGGGTTTACCTCTCAACCTCTTAGCTCAGGAAATCTGGGCAAAGCCTAATAATGGGAAGACAAAGGAAATAATAAAGACCAATTTTAAATATTGCTCTTTTAATGGAATATTGGTATAATAATATGATTTGAGTTAACATGCATTTAATAAAGGGTTTTATGTCTGAAATTTAAATATATGCTATTATTTAGTGACTTATCAGGGATTTGCCAGAAGAAAAACATGAACTTTGCAAAAAATAGATGAAAAATATGAACAAGCTTACAAATTACCATAGGAAATAGCAACTATATAACCTCAAACACATTTACTACACGAGGCCACAATTATTATTTATTTATTTTAAGAAACGGTGTTTCTGTTAACTTAGCCAGTAGACTATTATGCAATTACTTTTTCTTAAACCTTACATCCTTTTTATACAATTGAGGGAGCAACTTTTTATCACACTTTTTACCTATAAAAAGAAAACCTCTGAAAATGCTGTTAAATAACAGTATCATCTTTCAAAATTCGGCTTTGTTTTACAGCAGTAGAGCCCCCCTCCCCCGCTCATTTTGAGTAGAAATGGGAGTGGCCAGAGTGATTGACATGCCTAGTTGTGTTGATGTTGTATGCAAATGACACATGACTGACATGCCATACAGATTTGCCTGTGACGTTATGAGCATTCATTGTATAATTGTAATTTACTCTCTTCTTCAATGCAGTGTGATCTCGGAGTTGACATATTTAAGTAGAGGGTGTGAGCTCATAGATAAATTGTAGTATATCTGTTAGCCCAAGATGATGAGGAACACAACACTAATCACTGTTGTCCATTGAAAATCACGGTTGGTGCAGTCATTCTTTTATTTATTTATTTAAGAATGTATGGATGTATGTCTTTATGTTTGTATGCATGTATGTTATTTGACATTTTTTGACTGGGTTAGTCCGACTGAGCCAAAGCCATTTTTTAGTGGAGGCCTGGAGAGAAAAGCTCCACAATAAAACAAGACATGTAGAATAGCAAAATTCAGATACAGAATAATGCTAAAAGTGAATTAACATAATATCAAGTACATGATTAAATCTCAGCGCATAAATACATTCTAACATCAACAAAAACAGTCCGTATAATTCGCAGTACAATCGCTGTATTTGATGAGTTAACAGTTGTACTTGTAGAGTATCAAGTTTGACTTAGAAAAGTCTAAGCCAATGTACAATTTAAGAGTAAAGACAGAAGAAAGAAAGGGAGTCTGGTGAGAGGAAGGTGAAAAATGTATGGGGAGGTTAATCAATGAGGGTAGTTACAGTGACAGATCCATGTACTGCTTAGATAGCTTTTAGCAACAGTTTTGAATTGATGTTGGTGATTGATCTTTCTAATATCCAGCAGAAGTTTATTCCAAGATTGGGCTGGGGAGTACCTGTAAAGGTTTTGTCCTATTTTAGTTTTAGGCTTGTAGATTAAAAGAAGGTTTTGTCCAGAGCTATGCAGAGACCTTGGTGAGGAGTAGAAGGAGACAGGAGAGGCAATGCTGGGACAGAAGGAGGGCAGATACAAAATAGAATGTATTATTCAAAGCTGAAAGAGAAGCAAATGGTAGAGAAGTTTTAGCCAGTTTGGCTTTTTAAGAGCTAGACAGCGGTGTGAGTGGTAGGAGTGATCGGCAGTGAATTTAGCAATTTTGTGGGAGGTTGGCGTAATGGTTAAGGAGTTTGCCTTATAAACCAAAGATACAGGGTTTGATTCTCACATGGGGTAATTGGCTAGGCTTAAAATGGCTCACAAAGGCAGTTAGCCTAGTACTAACTTATGAACATTTCTATGGATTCTAGTTTTGTTAAGAGCGTGATTTGAAGGTTGGTGTGGATTTATAAGCATAGAGCCGGCCGTGGGGAAGGCAGGCATGGGATAGGGAGATTTTGGCTTTATTGGATAAGACTTTTTGGCTCCTGTAAAGGAGTCTGAGATTTTGGTGGGTTTTCTTAATGTTATTGAGAATGTGCAGGTCATATTTGACCTGTAGTAGTTTGGTATGAGATTCCACGGTGATAGGAGTGTTATTGAGGGATGAGATTGAGAAGGAGGTTTTGAGATGATTCATAGTTTTGGGGATGAAAAGCAGGAGTTTAGTCTTCTTTGGATTTATTTGGGAGATTACTGTCTAGTTTGAGATAGTCTGGCTTATTTTACTTCATACTTCAAAAAATGCATGCTACTTCAAGTAATCTTATTTTTGTCTATTATTCAAAAAGTGTTCCTGACTGGTTTTAGCTTTATCCTTGAGTCTGAAAATTACCTAGCCTGTGTTAAATTATAGGTCTCACTGTTACAAGTTGCTAACCTCTTCCCAACATGGTTTTAGACACACACCCAGTACTTACTAAAAGAATACAAGGATTACAAACCTGCCTTATGCAGAGCACCTTAAAGTCCTTTCTCTCTACTCAGTCTTCTACAGATTGCTGAGGGGTTATCTATGCCTGGCTTACAAGGCATCCACAACCCCCACACTTATGAATCTCCTACTTAATTGTTAATTCAGAGTACCAGAAATACAAGGTCTATGGACCTGTATTGTGTCTGTGACTTAAACAGAACATGTTGGAGAGACAGATATGTGCCCCAGAGACTACCCCTCCTATGGAAGAGGATCCCCATCCATGTGAAGCTGAGTTTGTCTATTACCCAGTTTAAGCACAACCTAGACTAGTGGATGGGGAATTGGAAATTTACACTGGGCCTGGCACCCATGTCTCTTAGAGACAGAGGTAGCTTATAAATACCTGGCTCTCAATGTCCTGTTCAGATACAGTACATCATTATTTTTTGGGAAAACTTGACTAGGCTTACCAAGGTTGACTGGGTCATTAGCATAGTAACAATGTATGAGTCTATGAATAAGTACAAGATAACTCCAAATCACTTAAAATGTTAACAGGACAATAAGTGTTGCATAGATGTACCTTCTGTGTACAATAAAAACTATAAAACTGCAATGATTGGTGCTATTGACTCTCAGTAATCCTCAATGAATTACCAGAAAAAAGTATTGAGAGACAGGGCAAAAGTAGAAGGCAAAATCAGTGATGTTCTGCAAAATTGAGAGCACATAAACTACTCTAATTCATTAAAAAAATTAATAGAACAGACTTAGCAGAGTAATGGAGGAGATCCCCCTCTACCCATATCTGTATTCCATTACTCAGCTGTCTTTCCCCATTTGCCATAAAACACTGTTCAAACCTGTCAATGAACATGCTATTTTCTTCTTTATTTTTACAATGATCACAAAGATTTCAATTTAATTTAAATTATTTTATTAAAATTTTACAGCAAAATCATTGGCAACAAAACAAAGCACTCTCACATTGAAAACAGGCAGCATGAGCAACAATACATTTCTCTTCCTTTGAAACTCACATTTATTGAAAATGCATCAGACTATTCATTAAACTGCAACAGACATGCAGGGATTCATAGTCAATTACAGCTCCTTGTATAGCTGTGTACATTCAGCTGTTTGCTTGCAATAGAATGAATGCACAAATACATAATTAATGACTGAAAAGTGTCTTTCAGCAGTTTATATTGATAATACCACATGATCAGAATTCTGAATGGGATTAACTTGAACGCAAAAGAAAATGCTGATGTGACCATGCTACAGTGGGGATTGGTGTTTCCCCTTTCTTCACTATAGTGAGATCTCAGAGTTGGTATATGTAATAAACAAGGGGCATGGAGGGTGCATGAAAGCTTGCTCCACTGCACAGAGAGTGAGACAAGTTTTTCAGCAATGTGACTTTGGACATTTTGTTGCCAACATAGTGCCATTCAGTGTTCCGATCATTTGGCATTATGAATGTATTCAATTTAAGCTCACTACTTTGAGAAACAGAAAAACAATAAAATACCAGCAGGACAATATACACCATAAAAACAAAGAAATAATATGAGACAAGCATTTTCACATATAAAATACTCTTCTTCAGGTCTTCTAAAATTCATATCAAACCCAACATTTAAATACATTTCAATAACCAATCAACAGGCCATAGAACTAAATTACTTAATTATGTTAAAGGTACAGATGTATCTAAGATTACTTTAATCTACGTACTTTCAAGACAGGTTTAATACTGACATTGCTATTTATTCCTGGGTATCTATGTGCCTGTAGCCTCAGAATCCACTTCAGTTCTACTTGTTCTACATGATAGTTCATATCCCCCCACCTCTTGTACTGATATGGACTAGGCTACAGCACTCTAAAGGAGAAGTGGTGTTCTGGTCATATAGTAATATGTTTAGCTAAGGCATTTTTCTCATTCTGTTTGCGTATCTCATAGAGATGTTTACTGATACGTTCTTTCAATTTCTGGGCAGTCTTTCCTACATAATAACAAGTACATAGATCACATGTAGCTAAGTAAATTAAGTTACTACTATTGCAGTCTGCATAAAACCTCGGTTCAAAAACAAAAGATGTGTTGGGACAATTAAATACCTGATGTTTACTTAATACTTTGCAGAAACTGCATTTTCTGCATGGGTATGTGCCTGAATTCATCACTGTGGAATGTGTTTTTTTATTGTCATTACATAACAGCTTTTTCAACTTAGCTTTATTTCTAAACACAAAACCTGGAGTCTCCCCTATAATCCTTACTACAGAATTGTCAGTAGTCAGTAAGGACCAAAGTTTATGAATGACTTCTCTCACTACATTATGACTGCTGGTAAAATTAGTGACAAATGAAAATGAGTGTTTGTTACCAGATGGATTTGTGGTGTATGTTCGATTATTTACTGCACCCACACAATCCATACTCTGTGAATAGTGTCGCAGACCTTACTCTACCTCTTGTAGTACATGTTTCTTATAACCTCTACTCATAAACATCTGTCTCATCCTATCCATTTCAATATCAAATGTGTCACTCCCTTCACAAACCCTTTTCACTCTCAAAAATTGACTTTTGACAATATTGGGAAAAACATGTTTGGAGTGCATACTGTCATAACTCAGTAACCCATTATGCCATTAAGGTTTCCTGTATAGGGTGGTAAATATATTCCCAACCTCATCTCTGAGGGGAGATACATCTAAAAAGTCAATTTGAACATAGGAACTACTGGCAGTGAACCTAAGGAAAATTGTAGTGGATTCCATCAAATTAATGAATTCAGACAGGGATTATTCATCCCCTTCCCAAAACATAAAGACATCATCCACAAAATGTCTATATACAGTTTAATTCTGTCACTATATTGATTGTTAAATAGGTATCTAGATTCCCAAAAGTGCATTACAAGATTCACATAGGAATTTGTACATGGGATGCCCATAGTGATACCCATTTCTGCAAATATAGCTGTTCATCAAATAAGAATACATTATTATTCAAAATGAAATCTAGAAATGTACATGTCATGTCAATATCAATTCCAGAAAAAGTACCAAAGCTTGTTAAGATTTCCCTGATGGCCTCTATACAGTACTCATTTGGTATACAGGTAAACAAATTTCTAACATCCATAGTCACCATTAAGCAGGTAGAGACATCATTGTTAGTAGTATATGCATTTAGGTCATTTAAAAAAATGCACCATGTCCTTTAATATATTATTGATAGTAGGGACTACTTCTTTCAACCTCCCCTCCACATAAATGGAGAGTGGCTCAGTCACCCAACCACCCCTGATACAATAGGCCTCATAGGAGGTGTTGTGTTGGATTTGTGTATTTTTGGTACTCCCTTAATAATTGGTATTACAGGATGTGTTACATACAAAAAAAAAACATGCAGAGTCTCATTAATATAGCATTACACTTTTGTTGTGACCGTGTGCACTTTTGGGAATCTAGATACCTATGCTTGCAGGTAATTCATCCAAATAGTCATGGATTTTATTACCGATTGTTTTAACATACAACTTATTCACATTAGAGTATGTCTCACCCATCAAGTAATTCTTTCATGGCCTTAACATAATCAACCCTGTTCATCAGAACAGCCTCCTCTGCTTTATCAGCTGGTCTTATACATATATCAGCATTATTACATAGATATTCAAGGGCTTCTCTCTCTGCTCGTGTTGGATTATAGAAACCATTATTACAACTGGTTGATTAAGACCTTGCATAACTCTTCCTTGCATACTTTAACAAAAAAATCAACATGTGGTGGCCTAGGTGGAGAGAATGGACTTAATCTATTATGAATAGGGCCATTAGAAGCATATTTTATACACAAAAGTGCTTGTCTTATATTATTTCTTTGTTTTTATGGTGTATATTTTATTAAAATATTTTACTGCTGTGGCTGTCCTGCTAGTATTTTGTTGTTTGGCTGTTTGGATTTCCAGTTTGCACATTTGGTATACGCTGGTGACTATTTTTGACTGGTCTGTTTCACCAACATCCACATGTGGCAGAAAGCTACTCCCTGGGAAAGAGCTCACCAGGTAATGAAGAGATATTGACTAGAAAATGGACTGATGTTTTTAACAGACAAGGGAATCCCCTTCTACAACTAACTTTTGATGGTATTCTATTCACTACGCCCTCCTCCAATGCTGGTGAGTTTGAATTGTTCACTAAAACCCTGAGGGAGCTTGAGAATGCCCTTTATAAGCTAAAATGCTTTGTTTGGCAATGCTTACATTTGGAAGTGTGCCTGCACTTTCGGATAATCCCCAGGGGAATGAGGGTTTTATGTATGCTGACCTGCGGAGAAGCTTACCCCGATCTACTTTGGCAGTGGCAACAGTTAAATCTGGAGATTGATTTTAAATATATTACTCTAATGTTGGAATATTTTAAACCACTTGAGGAGGACTTATTCCTTAAAACTGAATGTGTACACTCTGACTTAACATCTTGTGATAAAGGCGAAACCTATGTGAACTTAATAGAGACCATGTGTTCTAATGTGTAATTATAGGAGTCCAGACTCCATCAAACCAAGCAGAAAAAACTACAACGGGATTATAATGATTTCTGTATGGGTAACGTATTTGTTTGGCTGAAATTTGGTGAAAGAACACAATCTGAACAGAATAAAAATGACCCTGAATCTGGCACTGTTCTAGGTACATCTGCCATTACTATGGAGAATCCTTGTTTAGAGATTCCTGCTTGTAACAACGAATCACAATGTGCTACAGCCATGACGTCAACGCTTGCTTCTCAAACAGGAAGTGGCTCCATGGACAGCACACCTCTGCCAAACCAACAAGCAATGACTTATGCTCAGGCAGGAGTGAAACCAAAGGCATTAGGTTCTACTAATGTGGAACATGTTTTACCTTTGCCTATACAATAGAAAGGACTTCCTTTCAGTTGATCCATCAGTCGAAGGAGACAGAAATGGAAATTCTCAGGAGAACGAGGCCCAAAGGACAAAAGGAGTACACGGAGATGAGCACTCTTCTGGTAAATTTATCTGATCATATTTTAAATTCTAATGAAAGATCAGTACTTGACAGAGGTTTATCCTTTGTTCCAGCAATAGCAGCGAAGTTAAGTGACATTCTCACAGATATTAGACTGTTCGCTCATAACCTATCTTGTAAATTAATGTTCAGTGATAACAGTATGGTTACTAATGGCCCTACTTATAATAGATTAAGTACATTCTCTCCACCTATGGCACCACATGTTGAAGTTTTTGTTAAAGTATGCGAGGAAGAGTTATGCAAGGTCTTAAATCAACCAGATTGTAATAATGCTTTCTATAATCTAACATGAGCAGAGACAGAAGCCCTTGAATGTCTGTGTAATAAAGCTGCTATATGTATAAGACCAGCTGATAAAGGAGGGGTGGTTGTTCTGATGAACAGGGTTGATTATATTAAGGCCATGAATGAACTACTTAATGATGGTGAGACATACTCTAAAGTGAATAAGTTGTATGTTAAAATGATCAGTAATAAAATCCATGACTATTTGGATGAATTACTTGCAGGCAGATACATTAATGAGACTCTGCATGGTTTTTGGTATGTAACACATTCTGTAATACCAATTATTAAGGGAGTACCAAAAATACACAAATCCAACACAACACCCCCTATGAGGCCTATTGTATCAGGGGTGGTTGGGTGACTGAGCCACTCTCCATTTATGTGGAGGGGAGGTTGAAAGAAGTAGTCCCTACTATCAATAATATATTAAAGGACACAGTGCATTTTTTAAATGACCTAAATGCATATACTACTAACACTGATGTCTCTACTTGCTTAATGGTGACTATGGATGTTAGAAATTTGTTTACCTGTATACCAAATGAGTACTGTATAGAGGCCATCAGGGAAATCTTAACAAGCTTTGGTACTTTTTCTGGAATTGATATTGACATGACATGTACATTTCTAGATTTCATTTTGAATAATAATGTATTCTTATTTGATGAACAGCTATATTTGCAGAAATGGGTGTCACTATGGGCATCCCATGTACAAATTCCTATGTGAATCTTGTAATGCACTTTTGGGAATCTAGATACCTATTTAACAATCAATATAGTGACAGAGTGAAACAGTATAGACATTTTGTGGATGATGTCTTTATGTTTTGGGAAGGGGATGAATACTCCCTGTCTGAATTCATTAATTTGATGGAATCCACTACAAGTTTCCTTAGGTTCACTGCCAGTAGTTCCTATGTTCAAATTGACTTTTTAGATGTATCTCCCCTCAGAGATGAGGTTGGGAATATATTTACCACCCTATACAGGAAACCTTGCTGACGTAATGAGTTACTGAGTTATGACAGTATGCACTCCAGACATGTTTTTCCCAATATTGTCAAAAGTCAATTTTTGAGAGTGAAAAGGGTTTGTGAAGGGAATGACACATTTGATATTGAAATGGATAGGATGAGACAGATGTTTATGAGTAGAGGTTATAAGAAACATGTACTACAAGAGGTAGAGCAAGGTTTGGGTCACTATTCACAAAGTATGGATTGTGTGGGTGCAGTAAATAATCGAACATACACCTGGAATCCATCTGGTAACAAACACTCTTTTTCATTTGTCACTAATTTTACCAGCGGTCATAATGTAGTGAGAGAAGTCATTCATAAACTTTGGTCCTTACTGACTACTGATAATTCTGCAGTAAGGATTATAGGGGAGACTCCACGTTTTGTGTTTAGAAATAATGCTAACTTGAAAAAGCTGTTATATTCCACAGTGATGAATTCAGGCATGTACCCATACAGAAAATGCAGTTTCTGCAAAAGTATTAAGTAAACATCAGGTATTTAATTGTCCCAACACATCTTTTGTTTTTGAACTGAGGTTTTACGCAGATTGCAGTAGTAGTAACTTAATTTACTTAGCTACATGTGATCTATGTACTTGCTATTATGCAGGTAAGACTACACAGAAATTGAAAGAACATATCAGTAAACATCTCTATGAGATACACAAACAGAATGAGAAAAATGCCTTCGTTAAACATATTACTATACGACCAGAACATCACTTCCCCTTTAGAGTGCTGCAGCCTAGTCCATATCAGTACAAGAGGTGGGGGGGTATGAACTATTATGTAGAACAAGTAGAACTGAAGTGGATTCTGAGGCTACAGGCACATAAATACCCAGGAATAAATAGCAATGTCAGTATTAAACCTGTCTTGAAAGCATGTAGATTAAAGTAATCTTAGATACATCTGTATCTTTAACATAATTAAGTAATTTAGTTCTATGGCCTGTTGATTGGTTATTGAAATGTATTTAAATGTTTGACTGATTTTTAGAAGACCTGAAGAAGTGTATTTTATACGCAAAAGTGCTTGTCTCATATTATTTCTTTCTTTTTATAGTGTATATTTTATTAAAATATTTTACTGGCGTGGATGTCCTGCTGGTATTATGTTTCTTTTGCTGTTTGGATTTCCAGTTTGGACATTTTGTATACATTAGTGACTTTTTTCTATTTTGAGAAACAGAGAGTGCATCCCATTGCACACTCCTCATGCCATCCCAGTCTCATAACTCAAGAATCAATGATCAGAAACAGATTTTAAATCATTTTCTTATACATGCTTAGAAAGTTATATTAGGAAGCATTTTCTGAAGGACACAAAGTCTGAAACTGACATGCCTGACATTTAGTAACTGTAATCCACAACAATTTGCCAGAAGGACACACATTTTGCAAGGAACACACCAAAATACTGATGTGACAATGTGAACTATTGCCATCTATGCCAGAAGAAGTAAGGCAGTGGATATGCAACATATGCCAGTACAGCTACCTTGGAGTTTGTAAAGAATTACGTGCCATTTGTATATCAAACTGATTTACAGAGATGTCTGTGGTGAAAAATGTATTTACAAAGTTGCTTGTGTTAAAAATGTATCAACAGTGGATCCTGATTGTACTATAACTGAATTAAATATATATGTTAAATAGAGGATACTGGAAGAGAAGAGGCTAATCACAGTCCAGCTGTAGCTAACTTTGAAAAATGTTCTGAAACTAAATTACTGGGCCTAAACCAGAAAAGTGTTTTCTCACAGTTTTGAATAAAGGCAGAGAGACAATATCTGTATGGTGTGTTAGCCTCTGTAGGAAGAGCAGAAGTACTTTATGGTTTTATGACTTCCAGAAGCTGCAACACATCTGAGCAAAATTGTGTGTGTTTGTGTGTGTGTGTGTGTGTGTGTGTGTGTGTGTGTGTGTGTGTGTGTGTGTGTGTGTGTGTGTATTATTGACACATATGTGCTAAATTCTGGCAGTTTCTAGCAATGGGGTAAAATGGGAACCAGAAGTCAGACGAGCAGATGTATGTGATGTCATTCTGTATTCTAGGACAAGAGAAGAAGTTATGTCTTACCATAACGTTCCATCTGTGTTGCAGATCTTTGTTCATTCATTACAATTAGGATCTCTGTTCCATCCTCGGAACCGATATGGCCATTTCCAAGCTCATGCCAGCCAAAAACTCTCAGCTAAGACCTACCCATAATGCCCCTCTCCTAGTTACTTCAGATTGAGTTTGCCGACCCTTAGATAATAGATGTAGTAATAGAAAAAAAATAGTAGGAGGCTCTGTCTGAGCAAATACTCTAACCAGGAGTTCCTAAAGTCCACCAGGAGTCCAGGCAAGGGGGAGGAGGGTGGGAGGTCATGAATGAACAAAGATCTACAACACAGATGGAACGCTATGGTAAGACATAACTTCTTTTTCTGCTGTTGTAAATCTTTGTTTATTCATTACGATTAGAACTGAGTCCCCAGCTACTTGAGTCCTGGGTGGCCCTAAGGAAGGATATTCCTGAGCACCATATAACCAAAGGATGCCCATCCTCTGGTGGCAAATTCCCATTTGTAATAATATATAAAGATATGAGGTCTTACCCAAGTGGCTGCTGTGCAGATATCATCCACAGAGGCTCTGGAATGAAATGCTATAGAAGTAGCCATAGATCTGGTAGAATGAGCCTTTATTCTGGAAGGCAAGGATAGCTTACTCTGCTGGTAGATAAAGGTAATGATGTTTCTAAGTCAGGAGGATAAAATCACTTTGGAAACAGGTTTACCCAATATGGGTCCTGCAAAGGCCACAAGCAATTGATCTCTTTTCCTGAAAGATTTAGTCCTGTCCAAATAACAATGAAGCTGCCGATGCACATAAAGGGTGTGCAAAATGTACTCCCCTCTGTTAGAATGCTGAGGGAAGAAAACCAGCAGTTAACAGATTGGTTAATGGAAAAGCCAGAAATGACCTTGGGCAAGAAAGAAGGGTCAGTACAAAGGGACACACTATCCATGTGGAAGATCAAGTAAGGACTCTTGACACTCAATGCCTGCAGCTCAGATACTCTTCCTGCTGAGGTAAATGCTACTAGAAGTAAGGTTTTCCATGACAAAAATTGCAAATCACATGAAACATGTGAGATACTGAAGTACCAAAGTCAAGTCCCAGGGTTCTAAGGGAGGCTTGACCGGAGGTCTAACATGTAATACTCCTTTCAAAAAGTTCTTGCATAGGTGGTGTGACATAACTGAAGAATTATCAAGATCATTATGAAAATTGGTGATAGCTACTAAATGTACAGTGATCGTCAAAGCTGAGGCTCCTGCATGCAAAAACAGTAGTCAGGTATTGTAGGGTCTTTTGAATAGGCATAGAGGAAAAGGTCTAAGTTCTGATATTTGGCTCATATAGAGAACCTAGTCCATTTACTAGAATAAACTTTCCTAGTGGAAGGTTTGTGTGAAGCCAGAAGAATTTCACGAACAGGAGATGGGATGTCAGGCAGCCTGGCAATCACTGGAAGTGAAGGAACCAAACTGTGAACTTGAGACTGTGCAGGTTTGGATGAATCAGTCCCTGAGGATGACATAACAGGTCTTGGGAATGATACAGGATCCACAGACTGTGAATCAGATGAGGCCATAGGGAAGACCCAGTGGCCAATCGTGCATTAGAGTGTCCCTCGGTGGTTCCCCCTGGGGGGATCAGGGCAAAGTAGCTTCTGCATTTGTAGTTTGGGTAGGGGGAGAAAACAGGTTGCAACAAGGCTTGCCCCAGTGTTGGAAGATCCAGATCTTTTTTTCTGTATCTGTGTGAATCTATTGAACTATGTTTTTTTTTTTATATTTCCTGTGGCTGAAACTCTGGTGTTTATTGTAAATAGATATTTAGTATTTTCATGCTCTTTTATTATTAAATGCATTTAAACCTTTTGTTGTGGCTAGTCCTTTAGAGAATATTTTAACTTTTGAGAGTACTCATATCTATTTGGTGATTCTGTGGCCACTCATGAAAGATTTAATGCATTGGTCAAAACACTACCATTTGTATTAATGTTAATTTCACTCAGTATAATTGGGTACCCTTGTGAGAGTCTTAGAGTAGCTGGTTTTGGAGTGTCTGGTGGCAACAATTACTATAGTCTGGGCAGAAGGTGGCATAGCTAGTAAATCTGTGCCAGCCTTTCCCAGGTGTGTGTGTGTGTGTGTGTGTGTGTGTGTGTGTGTGTGTGTGTGTGTGTGTGTGTGTGTGTGTGTGTGTGTGTGTGTGCACGCGTGTGTGTGTGTGTGTGTGTATGTATGTGTGTGTGTTCTCAAAGAGGTGTGTGTGTGTGTGTGTGTGTGTGTGTGTGTGTGTGTGTGTGTGTGTGTGTGTGTGTGTGTCAGTTGCTTACAGCAGGAACATGAAGCACTAGTTTCACAGAGAGGATGCTGGAGGACTTGGCTTGGATACTCAGCTGAGGACTCAACTCTATAGCTGTGCCAGTGAGGAGTCTTATTGGATACCTGGAGAGAGATAGAGAGAAAAATCTAGATCCCAGACTGTGTATGTTCCCTGCGTGCTCTTAAGGGAAATTGTGATTGATGCAGAGAGAGATGCATCTGGAAATACTGGGTGCTTCCATTTTTGTTCCAAGTGAATGTCTCTCTCCAGTGTCAGCAGTAAGGATTCAGGTTTCTTGATTACATGCCCAGACTAGGGATGTCACAACTTCTCAGGTTCTTTAGTCTAAAATTCTGGACAAAGCCAAAAATAAATGGTGGGAGGACTCAAAAGGGGCAAAGACTATTTTTACCTATATGTTAACCAGATAAACCCAGTGGAGAAAGTGTCCCTTTTTGGGTTGACCAAGGAGTACTGTCTGAGTGACTTGCTCACAGAAACACCATAAGCAAATGGAGGTGGAAGAACTCAAACTCTGTACTTTAAACAAAATGAAACAATTTGTTAAAAGCTCAGGGCCTTAAGTGTCAGACAACTCTAATTCAGTTAAAAGGATAACAGAGCAACAACAATAACTGCATGGGCATGCTTTTTCCAGTGAGAACAATGAAACTCTTAATACCAAAAAAAACAAGAAAGTTAAGGGAAGTCTGGCAAATGATGTGGGCAATTAAATCTCTAGCTCAAGGGTACAGGATGTGAATCCCCAACTGTGTGACTCTTAACAAGATACTTAATGGGAAATCCCTAAGTGGGGAATTTTACACCCACCCACTTGTCAGCACATACATCTATTTCAGTGGTGGCAGCTTAAAATGTAGCAAAAACATCAACACACAATTCATTCTTAATTATCTCACTCTCCCTTCTGGCTCAGATCCTCTCAAAAGGCCTGCACCACACTCTCTAAAATCCATAACATAATGTAAGAACAAGCTTGCAGAAAGAATCAGCTGTGCTTATGCTCATATGGGGGTGAGTTTACTTTAGTATTCCAAGGAGTTGGGCAATGGGGAGGGGGACACAGATTCAAGGGGGCATATACTGCCATGAGGCCCTTCCCTCCCACCTCCAGTGCTGTCTGTGAACACTAGTACTATTAACTTGAAAAGCTGACAGAATAAGAGACTGTGAATTAAATCTATAACTCTAATTGTTGTCATTAATTACTAAGTGTGACCCATAACCTTTTGTCCCAAATTAAACAGCTTTAGGAGGAACACAGGAAAAGTCTGAGTCAAAATTAAGGACAGTTGAGAAGTATAAATAAGTATGACCAAATAGTTCACAGCTTTCCAACATCAAAATGTGTAGAGCTGCCCCCTTTTCAGATGCCTAATGTGGGATGATTTTAGTACAATGTGAGATTTTGCAGGACAAACCATACCCAAATTCAGTACAAATGACAAGATGCTACTTTTTTGCTAAAATAACAGCTCAGTCTTGTAGAATTTTAATTGTTTATGCTGTTCCATACAATATTAGGTTGGTCACATAAAAAGATAACTACTTTATGCAACTATTAAGGGAAACTTAGGAAATATTTCTATCCTAAAATCTCAGGACATTTGTCATTTTTCATGTCCCCACCACCATGGGGCCTAACAGTGCAAACAGCGAAACTTAAAATGTGGGACACTACTTTGCATAATGAGGAACAAATGGATAAAATGGCGGACTCCTACTAACATGGTAGCAGCCTAGTACCAACTAGTAGGATGTTCAGAAGATGGTTAAAAAGTGCTACTTTTCACTCCCACAAAATTATTTTGATGAATTAATATACTTGTGTATAGTTTACTACAGAAGTGCATGTGTCAGACAGACCTCTCATAGTGGAACTGCAAGGAATGCAGCCATAAGAAGCATTCCTTGTAATAATGTACAGTTCAGAAAGAAAAATGTAAGAAACTTTCCTTCGCACATCATACACAAAACACTTAAGCGTTAATTAACAAACTACATTTTCCCTTCTCCGATGTACATTACTAATAATACAGTAACACACAACTCACAGTTTCATTAGCTGAAACTGAACAGTGAAAAAGTTTGAAAGTACATCTCAATAACAGTATATTTTTGCAAAGTCTACTTTAGCATTTTGAACAACATAGGATGACCAGGAGTACTGAAGCACTGCATCATTATTTCATTTCTGTATTTGAGAAACCGGTTCTTAGATCTACTTTTAAAGTAGCATGGGTTTTCTTAAGGATAAAAAAACGTTGTGCAGCCTTCCTGAGATATGTGCCAAAAAACTAATAATAATAATGATAAGAATAAGAGCAATAATAATAATAATAATAATAATTATAGGTTCTTTACATAAAGCAAAATTCCAGTTAAAACACTTCTTTCCTGATTTAACTATTTTAAACCATAGATAATGACAAGTGAAAGTATGAAATAGATTTGAACTAGAACTAGTAGGAGCCACTGAAGCTTTACCTGGGTATGCAAATAAACCTTTTTGAGTCATCCTCACATCTGTATTTCCTAAACTGCATTTCATGTGAATAATAATATGACTTCCTTATCTTAGTGACATGCATTTTCACTAATACATAAATAAAAACTTCACTTATTCTTACTGCAAGGCATTCCATGAATGATGATGATGGTGATGATGATGATAATAGTAATTGTGATGATAGGAGGTACTGCCAGCACAGCTAGCTGGAATTTTGTAAATAATTATATGTCATTTGTGAATATCAAACTGATTTATACAAGATGCTTGTGTTACAAATGTGTTAGAACTGTATGTCATGTGTATAGCAAACTGATTTGTACAGACGTTTGTGTTGAAAAGGTATTTGTAAAGTGCTTTTGTTTGAAATGTATCCATAGTGTGCCCTACTGGACAGAACAGAAATGTACATGCACTATTGTAGCTGTTTAATTGTATATGTTTTAACAGAGAAAACTGGAAAACAGGAGGGTTAACCTCAGTCCAGCAAACTTTAAAATATATCTGAAATTAAATCACTTTGTGGGTTAGGCCATAAAGATGTTATCTCATAGGTTTCAGTGCGGCCAGAGACACACAGACTGTACTGGGAAGCTTTCTGTATTGTCTTTGGAGTGAACTAATTACTACACTTGAAGTGTGGAGGTATGCAATCATTTCAATACTTCCAGCACCTACCACAGATCTGAGGAAAAGCCCTTGTGTGTGTGTACAGGTAGGTGCTAAATCCTGCCAGCTTCCAGCAATTGGAGGTTTGCATGGGAGCTAGAATTCAAATGACCAGAAGTGATGTCATTCTGCAAGCTATCCCAGAAGTAATATTATAGATATTTTTTGAGAAGTCTCTTAGTGAGACTGAGCATTCTGTATTCTGTTTTGGGCCTGAATAGAGAGACTGCTCATGTATATCATCTCGCCTTGCCCAAGTAAGTTATTAAGAAATAGTATAATTCTCTTAGATTCAAACAGGAATATAGTGAAGCTTAGTTTAGATATTGTTTTTTATTTATTTGTCTGCATCTGTCCTTCAATGTTATTTTAAATATTTCCTGTGGGTTTGAAATCTGATGTCACTGTGAACAGATATTTAGTATTGTCTTGTTCTTTTATTATTTATTATTAAACATATGTAACCCTTTCATTGAAGCTGCTCTTCGAAGATATATTTAAGTTTTGAGAGTATTTACAAATTTATTTGGTGACACTGTGTGGGCCACTACTAATAGCTTTGCTCTTGGTTAAACTACTGTTTGTATTAATATTAATTTCACTCAGTAAAATTAGGCACAATTTGTGTGTGTGTGTGTGTGTGTGTGTGTGTGTGTGTGTGTGTGTGTGTGTGTGTGTGTGTGTGTGTGTGTGTGTATGCATGCACATGCACACACAAATCAAATCTCAAAGATTGTGTGTGTGTCAGCTACTTGGGCAGGGACATTAAGCACTGGTCAGACAGAGAGAGTGTTGGAGGACTTGGCTTGGAATCCTAGCTAAGGACTCATCTCTATAGCTGTGCCAGTGGGGAGTCTTACTGGAGTCTGGAGAAAGAGAGAGGAACCAGCCCTGGACTGACTGTGTTCCCTGTCTGTTCTTAAGGGAAATTGTGCTTGATTGTACTTGATGCAGAGAGATGCATCTGGAAACACTGGGTGCATACCTGTTATCATCCCAGTTAACATTACCCACAGGTGCCAGTGGTGAGGATTGAGGCTCCTTGATTATTGGCCAGAGGTGGTGATGTGTGGTGGGATCACCACATCACATATTAGTGAACAGTGGTGTGGATATTGAACTTCTATAGCCTGTAAACAGTGGTCACTAAAGAAGGTGTTTGTACTCTCAAGCAGCCACACAGTGAACATTCAGAGCTTCATATCACAATAGTTTTATTTATTTTTTGTTAGTTTAATCAGTCAGGGAGAGCAGGAAAGGATGTCAACGGAAGACTTTGGCAAGCTGACAAGGAGCCAGTTGGCTGAGGGTGTGACAATAGGAGGTACTGGCAGCACAACAATACTAATAATAAACTCTTCATCTAAAACAAAACTTAGCCTAGGATTGTATTTTGGATTCTCAGAAATGGCACATTAATAAGCATTCATCTTACTGTTCATTGATTCAGTCTCCGACATCCCACTTAATTAATTTTACCCTGAGAGGTAGACGGGATCAGATTCTACTCCTGACACTCAGTACCTGTAAGGTTGTGAACTAATCCTGAATGATGCACCACCACATATCAGGAAGGGTACACATGGTACCTCTAAACATCTTTGCTCAAAAATTCTGGGCAAAGCCAAAAACAACGAGGTCACAAAGGGCCGAAATCAGGGATTCACTTAAAAAAGCTGATAGAAGAAATATCTTTTATATGGATATGTATTTTCTGAACAACAAAAAGTATGACTCTTTAATGTCTAGCATCGCACCTCCAAATGTCCCAGATTTGTTTCTCATAAGTTTGCCTGATGTAAAATTGGTCATGCTTCATAGGAAGTGCGATGGATTATCATCAACAAATAATGAGCTTCAATATCGGTACAGGCTTGTTGTACTTTAGAAAATGCATATTAATTTGTGCACTCTAAGTTTGCACAATTTCTAAATCAGTATTACTAATATTTAAATGTGCTCCTAATTTCAGCACTTTGTCCCAGAAAATTGTTGGCTTTGTCCCTAATTCTGGTGCTGAGAGGTCAAGAAATGTATCTTGTATCACTGCCAGACTGTACTTTGAAATAATTTACTGAAAAAACAAAATATTTATGAGGGATAGGTATGTTCTGTAATATTGTGGAAACTGGGAGGCATTGTGCAATCATACACAGTCACTACGAGAGAGCTCACTGGAGGTATTTATTTATTTTTTATTGACCAGCCTATTCCCACTAAGCTATAGTCTTATTTTCAGAGGAGATGACTCTATGAGGCATTCATACTAAGAGAAGTTTAGCCAGGGCATCAGGGAAATTCTCCTACCCTTTGTTGATAAGTATCCTCTATTCTTTTACATCCAACTATTTATCACCAACATAAGCAGATGAGACATTTGTTTAATATTTTATATGATAAATACATCAGGACTGCAATACTCAATTTATACTGCATCGGATTGTTGTTAATGAAAAATGAATCCAATCATCACGACAGAAGGACTGCCAGGTAATTTACAGTTCATCTTTGGAATATGAGAGGAAACCTGAGCAGCCAAGGAAAACCCACATGGACTTATAGATTCTGCAATGTGAAAGGAGGCCAGAGCAGCCAAGGAAAACCCATATGGACGTGCAGATTTTTAGAATGTGAGAGGAAACCAACATCCCTTATTGAAAACCACATGAGGACAAGGATGATGGGAAGAGTCTCTAGAGAAAGAATCCAGGTTAGATCATCAAACTGGGGAACCAGCACATTTTACTAAATTACAACTCATTAGTAACACCTTCAGTAGGATTCCACAAAGAATAGGGCAGCACTGCACAGGGGCTCTGGCACCCTACAATGGGAGAAAATCTGCTTTGCACAGGTGCGATGTTTTATGTAGAAATCAAGTGCCTCTATCTAATTCAGGGGAGCTACACCAGGATGGCTGCTCTGTGCATTGAGTGCTACATAAAGTACAGGTAAACAAATCATGCATTTTTTAGGTAAGTGAATCTCTTTACCATTTCCTGATGTAGGGTAAGGATGGCATCCTGTAGCATTACTCCCAAGAAGCCAAGAATGTACCTATCCCATAGTACCACCACTGAGTTGCTCATAATGCTGCATGCATGACAGGTAAAAAAACATGTCATCTTTCATGCAGTATTTGGCCTCAAAACACAGCGGTTGCAGGCTGTGAGGCTGTATTCCAGAATGTTAGTTCAAGCAGGTTACCCTTACCACCTGTTCCTCTTTGCACAGGACAGTCCCTGTTTGGCGGTTCTGTCCTGAGGAAAAAAAGAATGGCCAATGTCAAGAGATTTTTAGGGCAAAAAATAAGTTTTTTAATAGTTGCATAAAATAATTATTGTGTTTCTGAAATGCCTAAATATTATATGAAGCAGCATAAGGAACTCAAATGCTACAAGAACAAGCTTTTATTTTGGCAAAAAAATGGAAGTTCCATCCTGTGCACTGTCCATGTATATGGCTTATCCTGCAAAATCTCACATTTATACAAAATAAAATGTCCCAAGTTTAAGGTTGTTTAAAAAGTGACTTTGAGTTATTTTCTGTGTACAAAGGGAACTACCAATACATGGCAGAACTGCACATGTATGCTGTCACTCCCAACATTTCCTGATTTTTTTGCAGCTTCAAACAAGGTCAACCTGTATGCCTACCTGCTATACAGGGCATTTAAGCTTACTACCCACATAACGCCTCTGGTACACATTTTAACATAAGGATGCAGCAGTAGCAATCCTGCACAGCTGCAGTTACTTAAATGTGCATTGCTGCAGTTTACATAGCAAATGTAAATAGCAAACCCTTAGAGATGGGTGTAATCTCCTTACTATATCCAATACCATAGTATACAGTTTTATGCAAAAAGTATGTTACATATGCATATAAATGTTGATAAGAACCACTCCTTGAAGAGTTTCTCAAAGCTGAAAATTCCTACAAGAGCATCATGAAAGAATGAACCGACAATAACTCAATATCCAAACTAGAGCATAAGCTAATGATAACTGTAACAAATAGAAGAATAATATGCTAATAAGACAAATGGCATGTTATGTAATACAGGTGGAATAGCCCACTTTGAAAAATAACCTATGGGGTGATTTATTACAGAAATCATAGTGCAATAATGGTGCGGGTTGTTTTGATTACACTGAATACTCTATGGGTGCATGTAAGATCCCTGCCCATCCCTATGTCAGTAACATTTTGATGCTGTGATAATAATGAAAAAAAGACTAGAGAGTGAAACCAGATCATATAAGCACACCATGACATTCAGTTTTATTTCAAACTTCTTACAACGTCACCATTAAGGGTGTAACCAGAAATGAAATTAATTGTAAAACAAAGATGAATGAGAAGAGCAGCATTTCACTGTAATGGGAAGCTCTTGCTGTTTGCAGCTTTTTACATCTACTTTCATTTCCAGTTATATTCCTAATATTAAAGTTGTAAGATTATGAAAAAATATGCAGTGTAGTTTTTTTCAACCTTTAACTTCATCTTCTCCTCCATGCCACAACTACAGTACAATACCATAATAGATCCCACATGGTGACTTACACTCACTGCCAACATACACCTTAATAGTGTGTTGCTCACTTTCTGGAGCATATTTTTTTGCATTTAATTTCTTTTCTAGTTATAATCCGTTTGTTAAGGTCTACTAATTTGTTTCAAAGTACCATTTTTCATCAAAAGTTAGGAGTGGTTATGAGTGTGCCCATAGCCAATGCGCATCCTAATATAGTGATTGGAGGTTGGGAAGAACAATATGTGCATAATGGCCCACCACATTATGCAGGAAATGTTATCTTTTACAAGCATTTTGTGGATGACATATTCCTGATTTGGAAAGGGATAGGGTTAGTTTAGATTGTTTCACTTTTGTTGTTTGTCTTTCGGCTTTTTCCCGGTAAGGGGTTGCCACAGCGGAACTCTGGTTGCTAATGATTGGCAGTAGATTTTTTTTTACGAAATGCTGAGGTGCCAGCTCGACACCAAACCTTCAATGAAGGCACGCCCATTTACGCACACATGTCTTTCAAATGCTACCTAACCGTGGGGAGGACATGCAGACTCCACACAGAAGGCACTCCCAAGCCATGCCGAGAATCGAACGGGAGAACCTCTTGCTGTGAGATAACAACACTACGCCCGTACCACTGCAGCATCCTGAGTATCTTAAAAGTAGCACAGACTTTATGAGTTTTATTGCTTCTAGTTCTAGGGATGCCGTAAGCTATTGGGATGTTAAAGTGGAGAGACGAGATGATGAAATCATAACACCTAACTATAGGGAAGAGATACAAGTAAATATGTATACACATAGGACCAGTATGCATGCTGGCCATGTGTTTAGGGGTATAATGAAAAGTCAAATGCTATGTATTAGTAGACTGAATATGAATGATAGATGTAATTAGCAGATGGATGATATGATAGTGGACTTTAAAGAAAGGGGATATGAGGTTGATTCTCTGATGAAGTCAAAATTGGAGGTTATGGATGAAAGGGCAGGTAGAGCTAAACCTTTTATTTCTGATAAGATGGTGAATACACAAGTTACTGGGGGGAATGGTAAACCTGAATGGCTACACTATTTGATTACACACAATAGAAGAACTAGGGATGTCCAAAATATTATCCTTAAAAATTGGAGGTTATTGTCAGCTGTGCCTGAAATCAGGGATGTTATAGGTGACAGACTGAGTTTCTCATATAGAAATACTAAAATCTTGAAGAAACACTTATGCTATAAGGAGTTGCAAGTTGTAAAAAATAAGTGTAGTAACAAAACAGGGTCTTTCCCACATTTTAACTGTGTATGCTGCCCTGACATTCTTACAGATCCAGAATTTGTGCATCCTATAACTGAAAATGTATATAATTTTAAAGTATTTGCTACATGCAGCACTTATAATATAGTTTACCTTACTACCTGCATGAAATGTACATCTTTTTATATAGGGAAAACAACATGTAAACTTAAAGCGTACTGTTGAACATAAGTCGGCTATTAGGCAAAGAGTAGGCATTAATGCTCTTGCAAGGCATATTGGTGAAATGGGTGACGAACACACTTTTAAGCTTAGGGTGATAAACATTGCCCCTAAAACAGAAGAGGGGTGACAATAATAATTTGCTTGAAATTAATGAGTATAAGTGGATAGTAAAGCTTCAAGCAGATGCTAAACCTCGAATTAATACATCTGTAAGCCTAAAACTTGTTTTGAATAAGAAACAGATGATTTTACAGAAATGAATGCCTTCATGTGTGTTTGAATGTATTTTTAGGTATGTTTTATGTGGATGTTTTTTATACTTATTAACTGTTTGGGGAGTTTTATTTTTCATGCATTGTTTGAAATGTCTGAAGTTTTAGATAAGATTTTGATTGTTGGCTGTGTTATGTGATGCAATTAAGCTTCATTATAAAAAGAAAATGAAGTGGTTTGTTTTGTTTGTTCACACTGAGGAAAGACGCATGCCTGAAAGTTTTGTGTATTATTAAAAAAATTTCATTGTATTGAAGCTGCTATCAAGTGTTTCCTTACACTGGAATTTTTTTTGTGTTTGATATTCCTGTGACAGTGGAGGTTTACCATTTTGCTGGTCCCTATTTTGTTGTACTGTAACAAAGATAACAGACACCATTATTTTACACTTGCTAAGTAGCGCTTTTACTGTTAACGAGTATAAAATAAAAAAATACAAAATTAAAAGAAAAAATAGAAAAGTTAGTGTGTTTATGTCTACATGAGTGTATCTGTGCATGAAAATGAGAGTGAGATCAATTCAGCCTTTATTTTAGGCTTCCTAAGCAGTGCTTTTGCTGTTTAGTGAGTGTAAAATTACATGAAAGATAAAAAGAAAGAAAAGTATGTCTGCATGTGTGTGTGCATGTGTGTGTGTGTGTGTGTGTGTGTGTGTGTGTGTGTGTGTGTGTGTGTGTGTGTGTGTGTGTGTGTGTGTGTGTGTGTGTGTGTGTGTGTGTGTGTGTGTGCGTATGCATGCTTGTAAACATGAAAGCAGAAGTGTGTCTGTGTGTGTGTGTGTGTGTGTGTGTGTGTGTGTGTGTGTGTGTGTGTGTGTGTGTGTGAGAGAGACAGAGAGAGAGAGAGAGACAGAGAGAGTGGGATCAATTGAGCAATCAATAGCAGCAACATTTAAGAGGTTTGCATACCTCTGGACGGCTTAGCTCAAGAAATCTGGATAAAGCCTAAAATAAAGGGGAACAAAGGCTCAAAAATAGGAACAGATTTTAAATATCGCTGTTATAAAATTAGAAAGTTGCTTTAATAACAGGATTTGTGTTACTATGCATTTTCTGAAAGAAATAAAGTCTGAAATGCAAATGTATATCATTATTTAGTAACTTCAGTCCCCAATGATTGGCAACAAACCACAAATTTTTGGAGAAAGGGACCAAAAAATGAAGTAAATATCTGGATATTTTTGAAAATGGAAAAAATATAGGAGGCACCAGACCAAGGCTGTTTGTAACTTTTAAATATGAGTGAGTAATGATTTTAACTGTCTGATGAAGTAGCTCTTCTATGAAAGCGCTCACCATTGGTTGTACTTTGTCTGTGGATTAAAATTGAACTTTATCTTCACCTGCCTTGGTCTGGTGCCTCCTATATTTTTTACATTGGATATTAGTCTTTTTAGAGGACCAGTTTCCCTACACCACAGTGTTGCTTTTCCTTCTATATTTTTGAATATGTTATATTTTGGATGAAAAATACTTCCTTCTACACCCTTTAGATATACTGCAAGTTTGCAACATTAGGGAAAGAAACCATTTTACCTTAAAAATAATAAAAAAAATAAGCAAGTAAAACACAACAAGTTTACAAACATCCCATTCTGTGTAGAGGTCCTCTGTCTGCAGTTTTTGGAGTCATAACACATCTGCATGGGTATTTACAAAGTAACAATCACCCTTTTGGGCAACATTGCTTGTTTATCACCCACTTGGGCATTTACTTTCATTATGGTAGACCAGCTACATCTTGCTTACCTACCATACCTCTCAACATATTACTGAAAGAAATATTTATGAAGTCATACATCATGGGGAACAAAGGCTCAAAAATAGGGAGAGTTTTTAAATATTGCTCATATAAACTTAGAAAGTTGATACACTAACAGGTTTGTATTGGCATGAATTCTCTAAAATGTTGGGAGTTGTGAATAAAGGAAATACTGCCAGCACAGCTAGCTGGAATTTTGTAAATAATTATAGGTCATTGGTGAATATTGAAATGATTTATACCAGATGCTTGTGTTACAAATGCATTAGAAATGTATGTCATGTGTGTATTAAACTTTTCTGTACAGATGTTTGTGTTGAAAAGGTATTTGTAAAAGTTTTGTGTTTAAAATATATCCACAGTGTGCCCTACTGGAAGAGAACAGAAATGTGCATGCACTATTGTAATTGTTTAAATGTATGTATTTTAACAGTGGAAACTGGGATACAGGAGGTTAACCTCAGTCTAGTAAACTTTAGAAAAATGTCTAAAATTAAATTACTTTATAGGATGCAATAAAGAGGCTACCGCTCAAGTTTTCAATGCAGCTTGAGACGCAGAGTCGGTGCTAGGAAGCTTTCTATATTGTCCTTGGAGTAAATTATTTGCTACTTTTGAAGCATGATGGAATACAATTGTTTTATGACTTTCAGCACCTGCCAAATAACTGAGGAGAAGCTCTTGTCTGTATATATTTACGTGTAGATGTTAAATGCTGCCAGGTTCTAGCAATGGGAGTTTTGGCCTGGGAACTAGAAGTCAGATGACCAGAAATTATGTCATTCTGTAAGCTATCCCAGCAGTAATATTTTAGATATTAATTTGAGAGAGCATTCTGCATTCTGTTTTGGACCTGACAATAACAATAAGAACCATTCACCACATCTGCCTTGCTCTATTAGTAAGTTCTTAGGTTTTTGTATAATTTTCTTAGATTCAGTCAAGAATATAGTGATGCTTAGTTTAGATATTTTTATTTATTTCAGACTGTCCTGCAATGTTTTAAATATTCCCTGTGTTTTTAAACTCTGATGTCACTATGAATATATATTCAGTATTGTCTTGTTCTTTTATTTATTTATTATTAAATATATTTAAGCCTTTCTTTGTGGCTTATTCTGTGTAGAGATATTTAAGTTTTAAGAGTACTTGCATATTTATTTGGAGACACTGTGTGAGCCACTCTTAATTGCCTTGCTCATGGTCAAACTACCATTTGTATTAGTATTAATATTACACAGTAAGATTGGACATCCTTTGTTAAGGGGTCTAAAATACCTGATAAGGAGTGGCTGGTGGCACTAACTACCTTATAGTCTAGGCAGAGGGGCATAGCCCAGCCTCTCCCAGGTGAGTGTGTGTAAATCAAACCTCTGAGTGTTTGTCAGCTACTTGGGCAGAGACCTGAAGCACTGGTTGGAGAGAGATGCTGCTGAAGGTCATGCTGGTCACTCAGCTGAGATCTCAACTCTATAGCTGTGCCAGTGGGGAGTCTTATTAGGGATCTGGAGAGAGGGAGAAACCAGCCCTGGACTGACTGCCATCTCTGTGTGCTCTTAAAGGAAATTGCACTTGATGCGGAGAGCTGCATCTGGAAAATACCTCTCAACCTCTTAGAGAAAGAAATCTGGACAAAGCCTAAAATGACGGGAGGACAAATAGGGACATATTTTAAATATTGCTCTTACAAACTTAAAAAGTTGATAGAATAACAGGTTTTGCATTAGCATGAATTTTCTGAAGGATGTGGAGTCTTAAACTCAAATATTTGTCATTATTTAATGATGTCAGTCCTCAGCTATTTGCCAGAAAGGTACAGATTTTAGGAGGAACACTCCAAAAATATGAGGCAAAAATCTGGACATTCTGCAAAATCTGTACAGCTGAGAGGTATACTGGAAATACTGTGCGTGTACTTGTCATCCTCTCAGTGAATGCCCCCTAGTGAATGTCCCCTACTGTTGCCAGTGGGTAAGGATTAAGGCTTCTTGATTACTGTTCCAGTCGAGGGCCACCGCTGGTGTTGTAAGACCACTGCACTATTCTGGCTTTATTTACAACATAACAAACATGCATTATTACTTGCTTATCACCCTCTTGGACTTTTGCTTTCATTACAGTAGACCAACTACATTTTGCTTACCAACTTCTCTTTTGCATATTACTCAACAGACATATCAAGTTGTGTTGGGAATCTGCATTACAGCCGAGGTGGCTTTGCAGTCCTCGTGATTCACTGTTTCCTAGCTGTGTGCAGACAGTGTTACCAAATTCTGTGCTCTCTGTTTAGAATTATATGTTGTGTGATTGTAAGATAATAATAAAGCATTGTAGGTGAGGTGATTATGCCAAATAACATTTCTTTTAAAGGCTTTCCCGGGTCAGAGCCATGGTTAACACATTCATTGTATGCATGATGTCACTTGTAGATATGAATGACATGCCAATCATGTCTCATTTCATATGCAGGTTTGTTCATCAGTCATCCGCACCATGCCCACTACTGTGTGAAACTGATGATGAGCCAGTAAGCTACAATATCACCCTTTAAAAATTATTAACAGTGAGTGGGTGATAGGTACTATGGTTTTGTATTAGAACATTATCCCACCAGATGCGCAGTAGCAAGGACCACCCAAAGCCCACCCAGCACTTTGCTCATGACGTTTATTTTGAAAAGTGCTTTGAATAAACATGAGAAACCCATCCTCAGAAAGATGCTATTCTTCCCCACATCCCTCACACACCTTAAACCCTCTTTCTCTATTATATCCCTTAACAATACAACTATCATGGTAGAAACCCATACTAAGCTTCTGGGAGCCATCATAAATGAATAACTCAAATTTGACCTTCATGTACTCCAGTTGTTGTTGTTGTTGTGTCTTTCAGCTTTTCCCGGTTAGGGGTCGCCACAGTGGAACTCCAGTCCGCTAATGATTGGCAGTATATTTTTACATGCCGAGTTGCTGGCCCTGATGCACAACCTTTAACGAAGGTGCGCCCATTCACGCATGTCTCCACACAGAAGACGCTCTAGCTGAGAATCGAACAGGACAGAGTCTTACTGTGAGACGACAACGCTACCGCAGCACCACCACCGCAGTCTTCATGGACTCCAGTGCATAAAGAAAACCCACCAAAAGCTAGGCCTTGTTTACAGAAATAAACAATTATTAACAAAAGAGTCTCAGCTTCCTTACCCATGCCTACCTTCGACCTAGTCTCTTGTACAGCTCACAAATCCTCACTAATCTCCAATCCTCACTCTTAACTAAGCTTGAATCCACCTACAATAAAGTTGCCAGATTTGCTGCTAACAAAACCTTTAAATCTCGCCACTGCCCTTTTCTCAAGATCTTAAATTGGTTAAAATGCCCACATAAACTGCTTCTCTAACTACTGATCATCCATTCCATCCTCTACAAGCCCTCCTTCTCTCATAATATTTCCTCACTAGTCTCCCTTTATACCCATCCCAGAATGCTCAGAAGCTCTGACCAATATCTGCTTGAAATTTACAAGCCAAAAAGATCCACTGGACAAAACCTCTACAGTTGCTCTCCTTCCCTCTCCTGGAACAAACATCCACTATCTATTAGAAATATAAATCATCCTCAAGAATTCAAAAATGCTCTCAAAGAATTCCTAATAACTCCTGGACCTGCCACTGTAAACATCCTCCTTGAACCTCTTAACAGTATCTCCATCCAGCCTACCTTCCATCCCTGACCTTGATAACACCCATTTTCACAACATCAACACCTTATAAACCCCCATTTCTCACTTATCTCTCTAAACTTCATTACCCCTCACTACTTATTTTAAACCTCCCCTCATATCCCTACATGATATTCAAATACTTTTACAGAATCTGATGACAAGTGTTTTATTATGCTCTGGACACTGCCAGAATAAACAGGACGCTGCATGTACATATAAAGTTGCTTCTAAATTAACTATCTGTGCTGCTGTTGTACATCTGAATGTATCCTGTAAATAGTTTTGACAAACTGCATTTGATACAGTTGGTGTATCCAATTGTACAAACTGATCATTTGTGTAACCTTATCATGCGTGCATGTGTGCTTGTGTGTTTTTCTTATTAATGGGCTATGTACTCTCTATATTTGTTAGGGTGTTAAACTACTGTATATGATTGTAGAGCTTTTCTCCCCGGGCCTCTGCTGAAAAAGGGCACTAGCTCAGTCAGACTATCCCGGTCAACAAACATCAAATAAAAATAAATAAGTTGACAAGCACTGTAGGTATATTACATGGATATTGTGGCAATTATAATATAAATAGTTATCTCTGTTGGCAGTGCCCATGTAAGCACAGCTAGCTGGGCAGTGGACAGTATGAGGAGAAGGAGATATTGCACTACACAATAACCTACAAGTACAATTTAATTCTTGAGCTTAGAGATTGGGATGTTTGCTAACAAGTTTTTGTATAAAGTTCACACACTATCTCAATCTCGGAATAAATAAAAATAAGAGAACCATTAAACAGTAGGAATACCCAACCAGTGTTTCCACAAAACTAGAAAAACTACAACCATTTAACTTATACTCACACTTTCAGACATAAGAAGCACTTTGTATAAAGAAAAATAAAAATTATATTCATGTACGGTTACTACCCATGCCGTTGTTAGCGGGACACTCACGGGTTGAGCCTTTTCATCCCATTGCCCACATTATCAGGCAGTGGGACTTTTTCAGTGTAGCTGAATTGCTGTGGAAAAGCCAAAAATACTTTGGTTATTCCACGGCAATGCGTCTACGTCACCAACCTGGACCTGCAGTTAAAGGTATTCCCTGTTAGGTCCAGGTGGTGTAATTCAAGCAGCAATTGGCTGTAAGGATGGAAGGGGGTGTGGATTCGCATAGGAAGAGCCCTACAAAGGTCGCAGATGTAGAGCAGTTTTGTATTAGTGATCTACAGCTGCTACTAACTTCATTTCGGAAAGGACTGAGATATGCCAGCCAAGAAGTCATGCAAGGAAGCCAGCCAGCCAAGAAGTCAGCAAGGAAGCCAGACAGCCAAGAAGCCAGCAAGGGAGCCTGCTAGCCAGCCAGCCAAGAAGCCAGCAAGGGAGCATGCTAGCCAGCCAGCCAAGAAGCCAGCAAGGGAGCCTGCTAGCCAGCCAGCCAAGAAGCCAGCAAGGGAGCCTGCCAACCATCCAGCCAGCCAAGAAGCAAGCAAGGGAGCCTGCTAGCCAGCCAGCCAGCAAGGGAGCATGCTAGCCAGCCCAGCCACTCAGCAGACAGAGAGACAGTCATCCAGCCAGCCATTCCAGCAGGAAGGAAGCTAGTCCAGCAAAGACTGTGATAGTGGTAAGTACGTAGTATTTTGTGGCTTTAGTTATTTAAAATGGGAATATCGTGCTTTAAGTTTTTAATGTTTAAAGGTTAATGGGGGGTGTAGTATGGAGTATTTTAATCTGTGCAGTGGTAATTTTGAGATTTCCAAGTAGTAGTTTTAAATGGGAATATTGTGCTTTATTTAAATTTTTTATGTTTAGAGGTGAATGGGGGTGCAGTACACAGTATTTAAATTTGTACAGTGGTTATTTTGAAATTTTCAAGTAGTAGTTTTAAATGGGAATATTGTGCTTTAGTTAAGTTTTTAATGTTTAGAGGTAGATGGGGGGTGCAGTACGCAGTATTTAAATCTGTGCAGTGGTTATTTTGAGATTTTCAAGTAGTTTTTAAAGGTATAACACCTGTGTGTGTATATGTATATGTACTTGTGATTGTTGTTGGGGGTATGATTTGGAAGCATTACTTTTTAAAGGCTGAACCGTGTGTATAGAAGTTTTGTTTTTTTTTCTGGTGGGGGGCAGTCTTAAATGTAAATGTAGTGTGATATATTTCTATTGTCGTAGCTTTTTCAGGGTACTTTCTGTTTGCAGATAGAAAATGTTTGAGCATAGTTTGCCCTTTTTTGTATGGAAATGTGTGCAATTAATGTTGTTTTCAGGAAGTTAGGATATACTGTTTGGGTATTTTTTCCTGTTCTTGCAAGTCAATGTGCATGTGGTACAGGTCTACTTTGAGGGGGAATGTTAATAGTTAACTTAGTGCATTTATTATTCTAGTAAGTACATGTTGCCAACTTGCTGAAGCTATTTCAAGATTGTTTTCATTTATAGTTGTAAATGTGTGCATTTTATTTTTTATGCTGCCTTTAATAAGGGTAAAATGTCCTGCTTTGCTTGTAATGTGTGAATATGGGGGTGCTGATTTTGCTTTGGCCTGTTTATTGCATCGCTGTGCTGGGTAAATTACTATTAATTGCTATGTTTTGAAGTAAAAGGGGTCCATGGAGTCTGCCGTACATTGTAATTTATTTTAGCTGCTCTTGCAAGTAGTATTTTTAAAAGTTAAATGTTTACGGACTTTTTCCTTTTTTTATTTTTTTGTGGATGCATGCTCAGAAGTTAATGCAGTGCATTTGAGATTGTGCTAAACCATGTCGTTGTTACTTGATAGTTTGCTTTTATAAAGTAGCAAGTTTGTATTTTTGTTTTTAGTGATGTCTTCAATAAATTTACAATGTACTGCTTTCATTATAATCTGATTACGACCAGTGCTGCTGTTGGGCATGTTCGTTAGTAGATCATTGCACTGTGTAAATTAGTGCTATACATTTATTTCTTTTAACTGCTGTGGTCAAAAGCTCAATCAGGTCTATGGTATCTGCTGTGCATTCTCATTTTAGTTTTTTTTGGTACAGTGTAAATGTGTAACTTTATTTCCTGGAGGGGTGGGGTGGGGGTTATGTTCAGCAGTAAAAACAACGCATTTCATTTTCTACGACCTGTGTTAATGTCAAAGTTTTCAATGTCCAAAATGCCCCCTACATTACCTCATTTCACTATTACCTTTTTCAAATTTTTATTTATTTTATTTATTTATTTTACATTTGTTTACCGGGCTAGTCCAACTGGATACATGTCCATTTTCAGTGGAGGCCCGGGGAGAAAAGCTCCACTGCAATACTACTAACGAGATTAAAAATTATACAAAAATATCAAAAATTCAAAATATCAAATTATCCAAGAAATATCAAAAAAAAAACACAGAACTGTAAGCCTATGTTCTACTACAATACTACTAAACAGGTTAAAAAAATATACAAAAGGAAAAAAACATAGAATTGTACAACTCCAACAGGATGTGAAGTCATTTGATACAGAAACAGGGTAGTACTGGAGAATATAAGAGTTCTAAACATTAGTTACTCTAAAAGCAATTTCATTAGAGGTTGAGAATTAAGATATATGTCTTTTTGTAGAGGGAGTATCAGGATCAGGTATGGAGATGAAAATCTAGTAGTCTAGATTTAGTAAGTAAGATGAGGGAAGGTTAACGAATCAAATAGATGAGAATAAAGGAAATAAAGATGATTAGTCAGGGTTATTGCAAGAGCATAGCCAGTGGTTGGATAGGAAGAGTTTTAGGTTAGTTTTAAATAGTGGGAGTGATGTTAGGGTTGTGAGGTGTTGAGGTAGTTGATTCCATATTTTTCCAACTGAGTTGGAAAATATAGAGTCACCTGCTAAGTTATTTGATAAGGAGGTATGAAATGGCTTGTAATGTTAATTCTTTTCTGCTCCATTCGCCAGTTCTTTCATATGCCAATGTTTCAAGCCAGTTCTTTCATATGCCAATGTTTCAAGCCAGTTCTTTCATATGCCAATGTTTCAAGCCAGTTCTTTTGTATGCCAATGTTTTTCAAGCCAGTGTCTATATTCATCCATCTAAAACCCCTTTTTCCCATTTTTGCACATGGGGTCGTTGGGACATTTAACAATGGCAATCATCTAGAGCCAAGGCCAGTTCATTCTCAGGTCTTTACTGAATCTCTATCAAAGAACATTAAGCTGCTTCATGTTTCATATGCCAATGTTTTTATGATATCAGGTGCCAGTCTTTTTCAAACCAGTGATTTCATGTGCCAGTGTTTCTAGCCAGTTCTTTCGTGTTCCAGTGTTTCTATCCAGTTCATTCGTGCACCAGTATGTTACTGCTCCCACTAACACAGTTTTGTTAAATATGTTGCATATCAGGTAAGTACAGATTCAAGAATGAAGAGAGCAGCAGCTTCATCACAGCCAACCAGCAACAAGAGAATGTGCAAGTGGCAGTCATCGCAACTAACCAGCAACAAGAGAATGTGCAAGTGGCAGTCATCGCAGCCAACCAGCAACAAGAGAATGTGCAAGTGGCAGGATGTTTGGAAAACAGAATTCGACTGGATTGAGAGATGCAGTGATGTCAAACCATTCTGCAGATACTGCAAGAAAGAATTTCTACTGACCCACGGTGGAAGAAAATTCCGCACGACATGAGGCAACTTAACATAAAAGACTGCTGTTCTTCGAGCAAAATCCAGTCACCTGATGACAAAGTGGGCAAGGAATACAAACAATGAGGGACCAGAACTTAGGATCATTGCAGCAGAAGCCTCTGAGGTGTTCTATGCTAAGCACAATATTTCCTATAACAGCTTGGACTGTGCTGTAAAGCTGGCTAGCCAGTTGTACGGTGACTCAGACATTGCAAAGAAACTATCTTGTGGAAGAACCAAGGCTGAAGCCATAGTCAAAAATGTTTTGGGACCGCACTCATTGGAATGCCTCCTGCATGACCTTCAAAAACCAGGCACTTAATTTGCAATTTCATCAGATGCTTTCAACAAGGGGAACATAAAATTATTTCCACTTATTGTGAGATATTTTTCTAAAGAAGAAGGGGGTGGTGAATGGCCTTTTGGACTTCTATGAAGACCCTGATGAATCTGCACAGGCCATATTGCAGCAAATTGCGAACATTATGGAACGGCACTCCTTGCCCTGGAACAGCATTTCAGCATATGGGGCTGATAATGCCATTGTGAACTATGGGAAGAAATCTAGTGTGTATACCAGATTAAAAAAAAAAGTGCCCATCACTCCAGAAGGCTAACTTGTGTTGCCCACATCATTCACAATGCAGCCAAAAAGCTGTAGCACAAGTACCGTACGATGTGGAAGTATTTGTAATGAAACTTTTCAGCCATTTCTCAGGTTCTGCCACAAGGACCAGAGACTTGAAAGACTTCTTTGAGTTTTGTGGCATGGAATTTGAGAGTCTGTTAAGACATGTGCCATCAAGGTGGCTGTCACTACTGCCTGCCATTGAAAGAGTAATGAAAAATCTCCCAGTGCTCCAGTCTTATTTCCTCTCCCAGGGAGAAGAGGAGACCCCCCCGGCAGATATGGCAGTACTTTTCAGCTAATGAGCATGGTAAGAATGCATTGCCTACACTGCCCCAGTACTATTTGCACTTTTTCTGTGCTGTTCTTGCTTATTTTAATGAACATATAAGTACATTAGAAAAATTAAGACTTACTGCCATGGAATCTTTTTGTGTAATGGTCTCACGCAAAAACTGCAGGCAAGAGCTGAAGGTGCTTTCTTTGGAGGGAAACTTAAGGCACTTATGAGCACATTAGACAGCACTTCTGCTAACAAACTGAAAAGACACTTCATTTTGTTCTTGGAGACAGCATTGAAGTACTTGGAAAAGTGGGCTGATTATACTGAAAACAACTACTTGTTTACACTGTCTAAATATGTCTAACTGAGCCCTTTGCTTTCAGTGACATACTCAATGTGACCACTGCCCTGAGTCTGCAGGATGTAGATGAAGACCATCTTTTCAGGGGACTTCTTGGCAATTAGGCCCTTTCTCAAACAGTTATGTAAGACAAGCTTGACCCCAGGAGAAAAGTGGCTGAAGCTTTTCAGAAAAGGGCCTGAGCTGACTGCACTATATCCGGTAATTGCCAGGGTATTATCTATACCGACAACAAATGCATTTGCAGAAAGAGTTTTTTCTTTGGTGAAAGGTAAATGGACAGATGTGCGAAACCGATGTATTGTAGACTTGTTAAAAGCTGAACTAATAATGACTTCAAATATTGTTTCAAACCGGGCCCTTCTTCAAGCCATAAAATCTAATCCAAAATACAGTTTAAAAAAAAAAGTGATTTAGTGTACTAGTGTGCAGTATGTAGTACTAGGGAGCAGTATGTAGTTTTGTGGTGTTCTTTGCTTTAGCTTTAATTTTCTGGTGTGCAGTATGTAGTTTTGTGTTTTTCTTTGCTTTAGCTTTAATTTACAATAAAAACAGTCTTAATTTTACACTTGGCTTGTGTATGGTATGTAGATTTTTAAGTTTTCTTTCAAAATAGTCATGGTTGGTTTATGTTTTTTTTTTTACTTTTCTAAATAAACAAAAGTCTGTTTAATGAGTAGTGTGTTTTTTATTCCTTTAAAGTTGGTTTACTGTTACAATTGAGTAATGTGTTTTTGCAGTAATGCTTCACTTCATTTAAATGGCTTGAGTTGTCAGTATGCTGTAATGTCACAATGTTGTACCCATAACTGTAATACTGCATTTCTTCTAACACCTCTGGTGATGTTGTGGTAGGGGGGTAGCCAGTGACATATTGGCCACACACCCCACATCGGCTTTGTTAAAAGGTGGCAACCCTATATTCATGTTAAAAATAAATACAATGACCATAAAAGTTTTCATTATTTTAAAGACTAAGATTGCAATTAATAATGTGGCAACAAAAACAGTGTCCCAGGTTTTATTAGTAAAATAAGAGAAGTACTCAAAGGTGCGACTAAATAACTGCCTCACTTGAAATTCCATATCAACACACTAAAAAAGAAAAAGAACTTTCGACTACTAGTTACCACCCTCAAACCCAACAATAAAACTGGCGACTGTCTCTTTACAAACTCTGTGGGAAAAGCTTGGAACAAACTCCGCATTGAAGTTTCATCTCTTTCCTCCACACCACTTTTCAAGAAGCATATAAAAATTTGCTGAAAAAGCAATGGCTTTGTCCATGCATTAATCCTGACTAACTTACTTCTTCCCATTTTCAATATCTCTGCTTAATAGCCTCTAGGGTTGCCAGGTGTCGAGCTCAATGAGCTCACTTCGGACCGGGTAGTTTGGCCGGGAAGCAGAAGCCCAGCATGTACCAGCATTAACCAACTTTGGATTATTATGGATATTATTTCACTTTGGGGAATTCATCAGCTTGACTAATGTGTGTGTTTCTTGTTGTGGTCTTGTGGAGGGGTTAGAGGACAAGAGCAGAAAGATGTGTTTGTCACTAAATCAGTGAATGGCACACTTTACAAGCAGGATTATTTCTTCTGCTTGTCTGAGGGAAATTATTATTGTATTTTAGCATATGGGCTATAGTTCATTGGTATAATTCAGTAGTACTTAAGGACACTATTTTTCTTTTACAGTTGCAACTGCATACTACTGAAATAAGTAAAAGTAATGAAAAGTATGCATGCGCAATACTGTTCTGTATTAAGCCCATTTCTAGAGCATTTCTTCACTGGGGTGGGAATGCAGCTAATGGTCTTGTTTATTCAGCCCTGCTAAACAAAATTGACCTGAAATGGCATGTGTAGTGCTCTGTACTGTTTTGCTGGAACTTAGAAATAAATTCGATGTTTTATTTGACTGTGATCATTTTGGTGATTATGCTTAAATACAGTTTCTGGGAAGACTGTTCTGATTCATGTCTTCCTGTGTCCTGCTACTTATATATATACTGTATATATAAGCACAGATGAAAGTATTTGCTAGGAGCAGCAAAACAAATTTTACCCTTTAAAGACACAGAGCAAATGGGTACATTCAATGTGCGATAAATATATGTACATTCTGAAGGCATTTCCAGAGATTCTTAATTGAAAATACTTTAGGGCTCAAATTACGTAATGTGGTTTTCTGCATATTGAATGCATTTTTTTCCTGCTATAAAATTCACATTCTGATTATCCTTAAAATGTGAACATATTAATATAAAGTTCCTCAAGCACTTTGGTCAGACTCCGCTGATGTGGGTAATAATTCGGCATTAGCAGTTTTCAATAGCTCCTGAGATATTCCACATATCCTCAGACAACCTGAAATCACACATTAGCACTTGTGTGTGTGTGTGTGTGTGTGTGTGTGTGTGTGTGTGTGTGTGTGTGTGTGTGTGTGTGTGTGTGTGTGTGTGTGTGTGTGGTGTGTGTGTACATTTTGTGTGTGTGTGTGTGTGTGTGTGTGTGTGTGTGTGTGTGTGTGTGTGTGTGTGTGTGTGTGTGTGTGTGTGGGGGCTGTGTCACACATCCATACTCCCCTAAACTAACAAGCAAATCCTGCAACACTGGTTATTTTTTTTCTATTTGTAGAGTGGGTGTGGAAGTAGACTTTTATGATGGAAATGTTCTGAATTGTGCAGTTTTGTCATTATTGGTTCATGCATTTTGTTTCATTGCCTACAGTACAGTCTACTGGAAAATGATCAAACAATAAATTCAGGAAGGTGTATCAAAGAAAAGAGCACATGTATGTTTCTTGTTTTGTGTACAAGGGGCCTATGATTTGCAAACAAACCAAAAGTAATCTTTATCCACCCGTCGCCATGCATTTTCTTTGGATGTGATGTGGGTTTCAATGCTGTTTCAATGAATGTGAGTTAAGTTTTAATGCCATTGCCAAGTTTTTTCATTGTGAGACAGTATTGCTTTGTTTACCAGATGTCTGTCAGTGTTTGTGCATCGTTGTGCTTTAAAATGTAAAAATAAAATCCAAATAATCATGTAGTTTTAATGCTAAGTCTGTTTTCATTGTGAGAGCAAATGTGTATCAGTGGGGTTTGTGCTATAAAATATGAAATAAATGTTTTAAATTAAAGCCAAATATCTGTAATCACTGTAGAAGTAAAGCAGAAGACAGTATGCACAGTGAGAGTTTTAAACAGTGTTTATGGCAACTGGGGAGAAATCAGCTGAAAGCAGGCATCTGGGAACAGAAAGAGGGTGTTCCCGTCAGCTGATGTCACAATGATGTCACAAAATGGGTGGGGCAATGATTAATAGCCTCTATACATACTGATTTAGGTAATCTAACCCCGAGTACAAACCAGTGTGGTACTCCCCACTACTTGTGTTGTATCTACTCTTCTCTGTTTCTTTCTTTTCTCACCATTCGCAGTGTATTTATTATGTAGAAAAAAAAATCCATGCTTCTCAAAGTTTTGCCACTTCTTGTATTTATTGCTTATATAATTACATTTTGATTTAGTTTGCAGTGTAATTTTTATTTGCAATTTTTTTGTTACATTTGTCATTGCTATACTTAGTCTGCTTTGTTTTTGTCTTTACTGTATTGTTTCACTTTTTATTTCCAAAATGGAGCTTAACTCCCAGGGCCTCTGCTGAAAATGGACATGTATCCAGTTGGACTAGCCCAGTCAATAAATGTAAAATAAAATAAAATAAAATAAAAATAAAGAACTATGAGTAATGCAGCGCTGCATTCTGGGTAATCAATACATAATTTGCATTCCTTGTCATTAAAACATTTTGAGTTTTAAAAAGTAAATGTTTTACTCCCTTAGTATACGTCACCCATAACTTGCAAAGTTAGTAACACCAACATTTAAAAATTGTCCTTGTCTTTGGGCCCCATATCTTTTATTTAATGCATGCTAATACAAAACCTGTTATGCTATCAGCTTTCTAAGATCGACATTTAAAATTTGTCATTGTTTTGGGTCTTCATATCCTTTATTTAATACATGCTACTATACTGATAGGCTCTGATTTCCTGTTATCAGTAGTATAACAGCACTCCTGGTGCATTGTATGTGTGACCACTCCCCTTACTGGCGTTAGTTATGGGAGAACACCCCCACATGAGCAATACCTCCCTATAATCTTTCTTTGATTAAACTGCAAGGACTAGTGTATCTGCTTAGAGGCCTGTATGAAGGCATCATATAGTTCCAGTGACCGTTTGTTTCCGAGGACTAGAGTAATTTATGAAATGTAGTCTAGAGTTTAAGTTTTAGTACCCATAATGCATCGCGTCAGTAGTTGTCGTTCGTTTGAGAACATTTAATGCACTGATAGGATTTTTGATATAATGCATATTGCGCATATTTTTTAGATTGTTAACTTCTCAGCTAATGATAGTGAAACAACTTTGATATCGCCGCATTGTTTATAAGGATTTTGCTCTTGAAATTTAAGAAAAGTTGTTTAATTATTATTACATATTACTAAACTTTGTTTTAACATTTTTTGGATTTCCCCACTTTGCAGGGAGTGCTTCTTGTCTAAGTGGGGTTAAAGTTTGTTGGTAATTATATATATTAACTTGGGAGTATGAAAAGGTATATGTATTCGTTGATCAAAGTTCAAGTGTTTATTATTTATTGTGTTGGTTTGTAATACGTATGAAACAGTCGTTTTAAGTCTGCGATAAGTGCATATTGTATTAAATGCTCCGTGCAGCCCAAATGTGAATAGATGAATGTATATCTCTTTAAAATGACTGTGAGTATGTTTTCTCAAAGAAAATTTCTACCCCACTTCAGGCATTTCAAAAGCTGGCTGGTAACCACCCTATGGTGTGTGTTACTGTGTAAATAACATGGAACGGGGGCCCAACGACGCAGGCGATCCCTGGAGTGGCATTACCTACACGGTGGCACACACCTGGAGGGCATACATTTTGCTTAGGGATGTAAAATAACGTCTCACTTTCATGCACGCAAATAAACACACAAGACTCTTGTTTTTTATTCTGTACTTAATTTTACTCTCGCTAAACAACAAAAACACAGCTTAGCGGGCCTTTATCTCCGCTACACTTTGGAGTTCCATGGAACCTTAATGCTACCCTGAAGGAGCGGAGTAGTTTTTCAGCTGCACCACTTTGCACATTAATACCCTGCCTGACAGCATTCATTATCCCGTCAGGGTGCCAATATCGCCTTTTGAAAAACAGGTAGCAGTGAGTTATGTTTTTTAGGAAAATAGTCGACCCAGTGCTTTTTAACTTTTTCTGCTCTCTTGAAACCATTTGTAAATACGTGCAAATGACCTATAAGCGAATTAATTTTTACAACTCCGCTTCTTATTCATATCCCAATGAAACCTAAAGAAAAATATTAACGCTACATATTAGCAAACTACCTCACAAGTCATTCAACAATATTCATTGTGGGAAGAGCAGCTGCTTAGTTACATTATGGTGTCGTGACTCGTGATTATGCTGTTTCTGGGTAACCTAGCATTTGGCACCTCGCACAACCAAGGCTACCAAAGTAAATATAAACCGCACAACCAAGGCTACCAAACAAAGTAAAAATATACCGTGTCAGTTTTGTTATATTTGGGCTAATGAGCGAATAATTATCTTAATTTCAAGTATTTTCGAATGATTTCACAAATGGTTTCTGTGACTTCCCAATTCCGCATGAATGACGAATATGATGAATATTCATGCGGATGATAATCACATAAAACTGTTTATTCATTAGTACAGATAGACGTCAACCAGCTGTTTGAGCGGCGCATCTGGTGAGGCAGTACGCTACAACATTGCCCAACTTGCTAAGTTAGTAAGATGAACATTTAAAAATTGTCCTGGTCTTTGGGCCCGATATCCTTTACTTTATTTAATGCACGCTAATACAAAACCTGTTGCGCGATCAACTTTATAAGTAAGACCGACATTTAAAAATTGTCTTTGTTTTGGGCTGTGTATCCTTTATTTAATACGTGCTAATATACTACTGAAAAGACTCCATCATCATCTTTCGGCTTTTCCCGTTGGGGTCGCCACAGCGGATCATCTCTTTCCATTTCTTCCTATCCTCTGTATCTTGCAGTGTCACACCAACCGCCTGCATGTCCTCTCACCACGTCCATAAACCGAAATCTCATCTCTCTTGCTTTGTCTCCAAACTGTCCAACATGAGCTGACCCCCTAATATACTGATTCCTAATCCTATCCATCCTAGTCACACCGAGTGCAAATCTTAACATCTTTAACTCTGCCACATCCAGCTCTGACTCCTGCCTTTTTGTCAACGCCACTGTTTCTCACTACCCTCTTGTAGACCTTCCCTTTCACTCTTACTGGTACCCGTCTGTCACAAATCACTCCTGACACTCTTCTCCACCGTAGTACCCGTCTGTCACAAATCACTCCTGACACTCTTCTCCACCCTGCCTGTACTCTCTTCTTCACCTCTCTTCCACATTCACCATTACTCTGAACTGTTGATCCCAAGTACTTAAACTCGTCCACCTTTACCAACTCTACTCCCTGCATCCTCACCATTCCTCTACCCTCCCTCTTATTTACACACATATATTCTGTCTTAGCCCTGCTGACCTTCATTCCTCTGCTCTCTAGAGCATATCTCCACCTCTCCAGAGTCTCCTTAACCTGATTCCTACTCTCACTACAGATCACAATGTCATCTGCAAACAGACTCAGATTTCATGTTATCGCTAGTATAACATCACTCTGTCCTGGCGCTTTGTATGTGTGATCACGCCCCATTACTGGTGTTAGTCAAGTAGGTCCACCCCCACCTGAGCAGTACCCTAGGGTTGCCACTTTTTAAAATGCCCAAAGTAGGACTTTTTTGGTACAAACGTCAGATTTTGCAAGGGAAGACATACCCAAGGCCAGTACAAAGGAAAGAACTTCACTTTTTTGCCTAAATAAAAGCTTATTCTTATAGCATTTTAGTTGCTTATTCTGTTTCTTATAACATTTAGGTGTTTCAGATACAGAATAACTGTTTTATGCAACTATTACATAAAATATAGGAAATAATATGCTGCGGTGGTGCAGCGTTAGCATTGTTGCCTCACAGTAAGAGGTTTTCCCATTCGATTCTCAGTTGGAGTGCCTTCTGTGTGGAGTCTGCATGTCCTGCCTGCGGTTGGGTGGGCGTTCGAAAGACATGCGTAAATGGGCGTGCCTACATTGAACATCGAGCTGGCACCTTGGCATTCGTCAAAATCTACTGCCAATCATTAGCGGACCGGAGTTCCGTTGTGGCGACCCCTAACCGGGAAAAGCCGAAAGACAACAACAACATAAAATATAGGAAATAAGTAAAATGCCAAACCAAACAGAACAAGTCCAAAACCACAAAGGAGGCAGCGAATTGAAGAAATCCAAACCAAACCAAATGGAAGAAATCCAAACCAAGGCAAATAGCGTACTAAGAATTTATTGTCCACTTTCGTCTAGTAGACTTCATCAGAATAACAACATACTAAAAACTCAAGCTTTAAATACACTTCTAACAAGTAATTAACACATAATTAACAATTAAAATAGTAAATTACCTCTCATTAAACCTACAGTGTCAAGTTTCAAGTAAAAAAGAAAGTAGTATCACTACTCTTATTAATGTAAAATCTCCAGCTAAGAACCTACCCAGAATGCCCCTCTCCTAGATACTCCAGATCTCATTCGCCACGTTCCTAGTCAGAAGTGTTAGACATCTCTCTCAAGCTAAGTAGTAATTTGTTGTTTTTATGACAGTTTTTTTTTCTGAATTTCAAAATCAATGTTGCCTATAACCTAGGCCTATTTCCTAACCTTTTTCTTGGTAAGTTAATTTTTTTAACTTCTTTGATTGTCCCTCTCTCCTGTTTTGGACAGGCCCCTTTTACTAGTGGTATTCCTTAACAAAACTCCAGTGGTATTTCTTCCTTAATTTTTTTCTACAGGATAGCATTGTTTCACTTACCATGTCAGACAAAGCCAAGTTGGGTTTTAAACAGTGTTACAAGTGTGGATGTAAGATGCCTAACTCAGATACACATGTTCGTTGTGTCTACTGTTTGGGTGTGGATCATTTGAAAGCTGATTGTGACATTTGTGCTGGTTTTTCTAAAAGGACACAAGCAGAACGTAAGAATAAACTTATTTTAAAAGGTTTATTCAAGACACCTTTCTAGGAGGCTTTATCTGGGTTGGAGGTCTCACCCCCTCCTAAGACCAAAAAATATAAGGAAAAACGGAGTCACTCAGTTCCTGCATCTCCGTCAGTTACGGAACCAATTCGGCTCCGTGCTTCAACGGCACCCTCAGCACAGACCTCTTCGGCACCAGGATCTGTGTCTTCTCCCTCGGTGCCAAACATGGTATTCACTCCTATTGCATTTCCAAACACAGCACCACTGACTTCGGTGCTGTCTTTGGCTCCTACATCAGCTCAGATGACTGTTCATGCCTCAGCTCCATCCCTGTTCATGGCACCGACAGTTTCCTCAGCTCCATGGGCTCCAATGGCTGTACATGCCACGGCACTATCCCCATTCACGGTGCCGACAGCCTCCTTGGCTCCATGTGCTCCGATGACTGTACATGCCGTGGCACCATCCCTGGTCATGGTGCCGACAGTTTCTTAGGTTCCACTGGCTCCAAAATACGATTACCTATCAAGGACAAGATATTCTCCTACTTACGACCCTTTCTTGGGGCAGAGGTTTAGTCCCTTTCTAGAAAGACCTGATTCCCCTTTTGCAGCCTCTTTTAGATCCACTAGGAGTTTTTCTGAGCTAGACCTAGTGCTGGTTGTGGACCAGCTTCTGGTAGCTAGGGGATTGCCCATTCTAGCTAGACATTCCATCCCTCCTGGCTTGGAATCTTCTATCTCATCTTCCCCTGCTTATCATTCCCCAGCACCTGCTTCGGCACATACTGTCTCGGCTCAGACAGCAGTGCCTCCCCTGTCGGCACCCACCACCCTTACAGTATCGGCTACGATGGAGACGATGCTTTGTCGGAGCATTTGAAGACATTCACAAAATCCTCAAACAGCAGGGGGAATGAAGTCCTCTAACCCTTCTTCTGAGGAATCAGTGTTTCTGCAGGCCTTCCGTGTCTGGCCATCTACTTCCTGGGTGACCCCACCAGCAGATGATCTTGTTAAACTAATTGTGCAGCATACCTGGAAGGGCCTGGACAATGTAGAACCTGTCCTCATGGAGGCCGGACAAAATTTTATCTACACCTGAATACCAGCCCCACTGGTCCAAGCAGCTGACAGTTGATTATATGGTCATGGCGGCGGCCACCAAGAGTGAACTGGCAGAAGATAGTTCCACTGGCCATCCTCCAAACAGGGAGTCCCGAACCATGGACAGACTAGGGAAGCGGACTTATGCTTCAGCGACCTTCGCCATTCGGTCGCTGAATTATCTGGCATACTTTACTTGCCTCCAAAGAGACCTCATTTCTGAAATGTCTTCCTCTTTGTGGGGGTACTGCCTGATGAGGTGCGTGACACTGGCACCTCGCAGCTAGCTACCCTTGAATCCATCTCAAACTCCTCGATGTGTTTGGTATCTCACACCGCCAAAGGGGCAGCTCAAGCTGCCGCATATGGTGTTGTCATGAGACTAATTGTGCAGCGTACCTGGAAGGCCGTGGACAATGTAGAACCTGCCCCCAGAGGCCAGACAAAATTTTATCTACACCTGAAGACCAACCCCACTGGTCCAAGCAGCTGACAGTTGATTCTATGGAGGTCATTGTTCCCCTCTACTCATCACTCATTAGACCCATTATAGAGTACAACACCCCTTTTGGTATGTACCTCACAAGACATCTACAACAACTGGAAAGGCCGCAAAAATACCTCACAAAGAGGATTACTGGCCTCAAACCAATGCCTTATGCAGATCGACTCAAAAAACTCCAGCTTTTCTTCGTCGCATATCTCCTACTCAGAGACAATCTCTGCCTAACATACAAAGCTATGTCAAACCCAGAGCTGTTGGACATGCTCCACTTAAAGAAATCCCAATCCCTCCAAGCTACACGCTCTAGGGACCTAAACCTTGTCACCACAATAAACAGAACATGCTGGAGGGATAGATTCCTGTCCTAGAAACTTCCCATACTCTGCAACAGACTACCTATCTATGTCAAACAGAGCTCCTCATTAGCACTCTTCAAGAAAAATCTTGATGATTGGATGAGTAATATGAAATTCACCCTGGAGATAACTTCTGTGGTTCTGCTTGACAAGAGCACAGGAAAATAATTTTCTTGGGTGGCGAAAGCCAGAGTACCTTTTTGGCTAGGTGTGTATAGGCTCTAGGGCCAATAGCCTAGTACCTATGTATGAACCTATGAACATAATACTTGGATGCGGTTGTGTGATTTCACAGACCCCTTTAAATCTTCCTTCGTTAACGCACCTGTCAATGAATCTGCACTTTTTGGACCAAAGGTACATGACACACTTGCACGTAGTGAAAAAACAGAAATACCTTGTCTTCTGTGGTCATACACTTTTCCAACCCTCAGAGGCCCTACTCCAGGAACCAGAAGGGGCGAAATATATGGTTCAAGAAATCCCAAGGATCTTTTTGTGACACTCATGGTGAGCAATCCCCCTGGGGCAGAGGGGGATATTCATATGGAAGATGCCTCTTTCGGGGTAGAGGGGGTGTGCGTAACCAGGGAGCCAGAGATTCTTTCTCTGGCAGACCCTACCAGTACTCCTAAGCAGCTGCCTGATTGCTTTTCTCTGGAAGCAGGCAGGGGTCATTTTTCTCTGCATCTACCAGCATGGCATCTTATTACTACTGATGTTTGGGTGCAGAGAATAATATCCAGAGGCTACCAAATACCTTTTGACCTAACTCACAGACCCGTCAAACGAATCCCTGATGTACCACCCAATCAGAGGGGATTAGCAGCCTTAGAAATAGAAAAACTGCTAAGAAAAAGAGTCATCCAACCAGTGCCACCAGAACAGACAGGATTTGGGTTTTACTCAAGGTTCTTTTTAGTGCCAAAAAAGACAGGGGACTGGAGACCAATACTGGATCTCAGCCTACTGAACAAATTTATCAAACCTCAAAAATTCCGGATGGTCACAGTACAGTCCATTCTTCCCTTCCTAGGGAGAGACAATTGGATGCGTTCTATAGACCTACAGGATGCGTATTACCACATAAAAATGGATCACCGCTCCCGGCGGTTTCTCTGCTTCTGGCTGGAAGCCAATCACTACCAGTTCAGGGCACTGCCATTCGGTCTCTCAACAGCCCCCCCGAGTGTTCACCAAATGTATGGCAGTTGTGGTAGCTCATCTTTGACTACAAGGATTCTAGGTGTTTCCCTATCTAGACGACTGGTTCCTTACTGGTCCAACCAGGAATCTCCTAGTCTGCAGCCTCTCTTACACTCGAAGATCTCGCTCTCCGCTTAGGGATTACAATCAACAAAGACAAATCTCAGATGTCTCCAATGAAGACATTGTAATTTATTGGAGCAGTCTTCAACACAACATCCTGTCATGCTTCTCTCCCCTCTCACAGGCTTTTGAAAATAAGACACCAAATTCAAGACCTTCTTCCTCACGTGTTTGTACCAGAACATCTTGTACTGCAACTCTTGGGCTCCATGGCAGCTGCCAATACTTTGGTACCACTGGCAAGACTGCACATGAGAATCCTGCAGTGACTCCTTTCCACACAATGATCATTGTTAACCCACCCACTCAACCACATGATATGCCTTATGAACCATTGCAAGGAGGAAATGCTATGGTGGATGGAGCCACAAAAGAATCTTTGGTGTCGACCGTTCTGTCTTCCCAACCCACGACCACAGTGAAAACGGATGCATCACTATTAGGGTGGGGGAACATTTCCAGGGAAAGACTGTCCAAGGCACCTGGATCCCCCCCTCGAGGCCAACTTGCACATAAATGTCCTGGAACTAAGGGCAGTTCTCTTAGTGTTCCATGCATCTCTGCCTTCGAGGACCATTGCATTTCAGTCAGACAACATGTCAGTCGTCTGGTATATCAACAAGCAAGGTAGAACCAGATCTTATCCCCTGTGTTGGGAAGCCATGAGGATTTGGCACTGGGCGATAGCTTCCAATCACTTTCTTATAGCAATGCACATTCCCTGGAGTTCCAACCTTATTGTGGACAATCTGTGCAGGAACATCCTGATGCCTCACAAATGGTCCCTCAATCCTGTAATAGCAGCTCAGATTTTCCAACATTGGGGAAAGCCTTGCTGTGACCGGTTTGCTTACCCCCTGAATTACAAATGCAGGAGCTATTTTGGCTTGATCCCCCCTCAGGGTGAACCACCGAGAAACGCTCTAATGCACAATTGACCTCTGGGTCTTATGTATGCCTTTCCCTCATTTCCCCTCATTCCAGAATTTCTCCAGAAAGCTCAGAGGTTGAAAGGCAAAGTGCTCCTCATTGCTCCCTACTGGCCACATAAAGTCTGGTTCCTGTTTCTATGGCCTCATCTGATTCACAGCCCGTGGATCTTGGATCATTTCCAGGACCTGTTATCCCATCCTCAGGGATTGATTCATCTGAACCTGAAGATTCTAAAGCTCACAGCCTGGTTCCTCCACTTCCAATGATTGCCAGACTGCCTGACGTCCCATCTCCTGTTTGTGAAATTCTTCTGACCTCACACAAACCTTCCAATAGAAAGGTTTATTCTAGTAAATGGACTAGGTTTTCTATTTGGGCCAAAGACCAGAACTTAGACCCTTTCTCTATGCCTATTCAAAAGATTCTGCAATACCTGACTACTCTCCTGCATGCAGGAGCCTCAGCTTTAGCGATCACTGTACATTTAGCAGCTATCACCAATTTTCATAATGATCTTGAAAATTCTTCAATTATGTCACACCGCCTATGCAAGACTTTTTTGAAGGGAGTATTACATGTTAAACCTCCAGTCAAGCCTCCCTTAGATCCATGGGACTTGACTCTGGTGCTTCAGTCTCTTACAGGCTCTCCCTTTGAGCCCTTTGATTCATGTGATTTGAAATTTTTGTCTTGGAAAAACACACTTCTAGTAGCACTCATCTCAGCGAGAAGAGTATCTGAGCTGCAGGCCTTGAGTGTCAAGAGTCCTTACTTGATCTTCCACACAGATAGGGTGTCCCTTCGTACTGACCCTTCCTTCTTGCCCAAGGTCATTTCTGTTTTTTCCATTAATCAGTCTATTGACCTGACGGTTTTCTTCCCAAGGCATTCCAATAGAGGGGAGTTGTTATTTGGACAGGACTAAATCTTTCAGGAAAATAGACCTATTGTTTGTGGCCTTTGCAGGACCCAGATTGGGTAAACCTGTTTCCAAAGTGACTTTATCCTTTTGGCTTAGAAATGTCATTACCTTTATCTACCAACAGAATAAGCTACCCTTACCTTCCAGAATAAAGGCTCAGTCTACCAAATCTATAGCTACCTCTGTAGCTTTTCATTACAGAGCCTCTATGGATGATATATGCGCAGCAGATACGTGGGCAAGATCTCATATCTTCATATCTCATTGCAAATTGGATTTGGCCTCCAGGGGACGAGCATATTTTGGTTCTATGGTGCTCAGGAATATCCTTGCTTAGTGCCACCCAGGACTCAAGTAGCTGGGGACTCGGTCCTAACAGTAAAGAATGAATAAAGATTTACAACATCAAATAAAGAAGCTATGTCTTACCATAATGTTCCATCTGAGTTGTAGATCTTTATTCATTCTTTACTTCCCGGCCTCCTTCCTCCTGCCTGGACTCCTGGTAGACTTCAGGTACTCCTGGTCAGGGTATTTGCTCAGACAGAACCTCCTACTTTTTTTCCTATTACTACATCTTTATTTAGGGTGGGCAAACTCGATCTGGAGAATGTAGGTGAGGAGCATTGTGGGTAGGTTCTTAGTTGAGAGTTTTTGGCTTGCACGAGCTGGGAAATGGCCATATCAGTTCCGAAGACGGAACTGAGGTCCTAACAGTAAAGAATGAATAAAGATCTACAACTCAGATGGAAAGTTATGGTAAGACATAACTTCTTTTTTTACCACTAGATATTTTAGGATTGCAATAGTTTGTTGTCTATGTGTTTGTTTTGCAATATACCTATTAAACGTTTGCTTTATATGCAGAACAGGTACACATTACATGAAATGCTACGTACAGCTCAAACAAAAATAGGTGAAGTTCTGCCCTTTACAATGGCTGTGGGTATGCTGTTCTGCAAAATCTCATGTATCTTTAAAAAAAATGCCCCACTTCGGGCACTTCAAAAGCTGCCAACCATATGTGTGTGTTACTGTGTAAATAACACGCATTGGGGGAGTTCTCAGGCTCAACGACGCAGGCGATCCCTGGAGTGGCATTACTTAACAGGGAGGCACACGCCCTGGAGGGCATAAGTTTTGCTTAGGGATGTAAAATAATGGCTCAATCAATCTCACTTTCATGCACACAAATAAACACATACACTTGTTTTTTAATCTGTATTTAATTTTAATCTCACTTAACAGCAAAAACGCTGCCTAGGGAGCACATAGTAACAGAGGCCTTTATCTTCGCTACAGTTGGAGTTGCATGGAACCTTAATGCTGCCCTGAAGGGGCGGACTAGTTTTTCAGTTGCACCACCTTGCACATAACCACCCTGCTGGAGAGCATTCATTCTCCAGTGAGGGTGCAAATGTAGGGGCTGTCCATTCTCTAAAAAGTGTTAGCGATTCTGTTATAGGTCTGTAGAGTAATATGCAAAAGATAAGTTGGTAGGCAAGACATAACTGCTCTACTGTAATGAAAGCAAATGTCCTAGTGGGTGATAAGCAAGCAATAATGTCCCAAAAAAGCATTTGTTGCGTTGTAAATAACTTGGTGGTGTTATGACTCCTGCGATGACCCTCCAGTGGACCAGTAATCAAGAAGCCTTAATCCTCCCACTGGTAACAGTGGGGTACATTCACTGAGAGGATGACAAGTGCACACACAGTATTTCCAGATACAGCTCTCTGCATCAAGTGCAGTTTCCCTTAAGGCCTTACAGAGATGACAGTCAGTCCAGGGCTGGTTCCTCCCTCTTTCTCCAGATCCCTAATAAGACTCCCCATTGGCACAGCTATAGAGTTGAGATCTCAGCTGAGTGACCAAGCCAAGAACTTCAGCAGCCTCTCTGTCATACCTCTCAACTATACAGATTTTTGCAGAATGTACAGATTTTTTGCCTCATATTTTTGGTCCATTTTTTATAAAATTGTGGTTTTCCAGCAAATCCTTGACAAATCATTGAATATTTACATCAGAAAATAATACCAGACATTTGAGTTCCAGACTTCATACCCTTCTAGAAAATCCATGCTAATGTAAAACCTATTATTCTATCTACTTTCTAAGTTTGTAAGAGCAATATTTAAAAATTGTCCCTATTTTTGGGCCTTTGTCCCTCTGTTATTTATGGCTTTGTCCAGAGTTCTTGCTCCAAGACGTTGAAAGATATGCTCTCTGTCTAACCAGTGCTTCGTGTCCCTGCCCAAGTAGCTGACATACACCCCCACACACACGTTTGATTTACAAACACGCACCTGGGAGAGGCTGGCACAGGTTTACTAACTATGCCCCCCTCTGCCCAGACTATAAAGTAGTTAGTTATCAGTGCCACCAGCCACTCCTTATCAGCTACTTTAGAGTCCTTAACAAAGGGTGTCCAATCTTACTGTGTCATATTAATACTAATACAAATGGTAGTTTGACCAAGAGCAAGGCTATTAGGAGTGGCCCACACAGTGTCACCAAATAAATATGCAAGTAGTTTCAAGACTTAAATATCTCTACACAGATCAGCCACAATGAAAGGTTTAATATATTTAATAATAAATAATAAAAGAACAAGACAATACCAAATATATATTCACAGTGACATCAGAGTTCAAAACCAGAGGAAATATTTAAAACAACAATGCAGGACAGTTTGAAATAAATAAAGAAAAAATATCTAAACTAAGCATCACTATATTTTTGACTGAATTTAAGAGAATTATCTTAACCTAAGAACTTATTAATAGAGCAAGGCAGATGTGGTGAATAGTTATTTGTGTTGTCAGGTCCAAAACTGAATGCAGGATGTTCTTCTCACTAACAGACTTCTCAAATAAATATCTAAATTATTACTGCTGGGATAGCTTACAAAAATGACATAATTTCTGGTCCTCTGACTTCCCCCAGGCCAGAACCCCCATTGCTAGAGGCTGGCAGCATTTAACATCTACCTGTAAAAATATACAGCAAGGGCTTTTCATCAGATCTTTGGCAGATGCTGGAAGTCATGAAACAATTGTATTCCTCCATGCTTCAAAAGTAACAAGTAGTTTACTCCAAGGACAATACAGAAAGCTTCCTGGCACAGACTCTGTGTCTCAAGCTGCATTTGAAAACTTGAGAGGTAGCCTCTTTATTGCATCCTATAAAGTAATTTAATTTCAGAGATTTTTCTAAAGTTTACTATACTGAGGTTAACCTCCTCTATCCCAGTTTCCACTGTTAAAATATATATATATTTAAGCAGTTACAATAGTGCATGTACATTTCTGTTCTCTTCCAGTAGGGCACACTGTGGATACATTTTAAATACAGCACTTTTACAAATACCTTTTCAACACAAACATGTGTACAGAGCAGTTTGATACACACATGACATACATTTCTAATACATTTGTAACACAAGCATCTTGTATAAATCATTTCAATATTCACCAATGACATATAATTATTTACAAAATTCCAGTTAGCTGTGCTGGAAGTACCTCCTTTAGTCACAACTCCCAACACCACAGGCAGGGTGGGGCTCCACAACCCTGGAAGGGTGTTATTTCCACAGTAACACACATCCTGGAGAACATTATTACTCTTACAGAATGGACTGTCTGTAAAATTGTTGTGTTTTACTTACTTATTTTTTTTTTATTATTTTTAAGGTAAAATAGTTTCTCTACATAATGTCTCAAACTTGCTGCAGTATATCTAAATGGTGTTGGAGGAAGTATTTTTCATCCAAAATATAACATTTTTAAAATATCATAATATTTACTTCATTTTTTGGTCCTTTTCTAAATTTGTGGTTTGTTGCCAATCATTGGGGACTCCAGTTACTAAATAATGATATACACTTGAGTTTCAGACTTTATTTCCTTCAGAAAGTGCATAGTAACACAAACCCAGTTATTCAAGCAACTTTCTAATTTTATAGCAGCAATATTTAAAATCTGTTCCTATTTTTGAGCCTTTGTTTCCCTTTATTTTACGCTTATTCAGATTTCTTGAGCTAAACGGTCCAGAGGTGTGCAAACCTCTTAAATGCTGCTGCCACTGCTTGCTCGATTGATCTCACTCTCGCTTTTTCTCTCTCTGTCTCTCTCTCTCTCTCACACACACACACACACACACACACATAAATACACCTGCTTTCATGCTCACAAGCATGCATACACTCACACACACAGACATAACCATAAACACACATACACGCACACATGAAGACATATTTTCCTTTCTTTCTTTTTAATTTTCACTCGCTAAGCAACAAAAGCACTGCTTAGCGAGCCTGAAATAATGGCTGAATTCATCTCAATCTCATTTTCATGCACAGATGCACTCACACACACAGACATTAACACAAATGCTTTCATGCTCACAAGCATGCATACACTCACACACACATACAGAACCATAAACACACATACACGCACACATGAAGACATATTTTCCTTTCTTTCTTTTTAATTTTCACTCGCTAAGCAACAAAAGCACTTCTTAGCGAGCCTGAAATAATGGCTGAATTCATCTCAATCTCATTTTCATGCACAGATGCACTCACACACACAGACAAAAACACACTCACTTTTCTATTTTTTCTTTTAATTTTGTATTTTTTTTATTTTACACTCGCTAGCAGTAAAAGCACTGCTTAGCAAGTGTAAAATAATGGTGTCTATTATCTTTATTACAGTACAACAAAATAGGGACCAGCACAATGGTAAACCTTCACTGTCACAGCCATATCAAACACAAAAACATTCCAGTATAAGAAAACACTTGATAGCAGCTTCAATACAATGAAACTTCTTTAATAAAACACAAAGCTGTCCTTCCTCAATGTAAGCAAATGGAACAAAACAGTTCCTTTTCTTTTTATAATGAAGCTTAATTACATCATATGACAAAGTCAGCAATCAAAAATCTTCTCTAAAACTTAAAAGACATTTCAAACAATGCATGAAAAATAAAACTCCCCAAACAGTTAAGAAGTTTAAAAACATCCACATAAAACATACCTAAAAATAAATTACAAACACACATGAACATGTTCATTTCCGTAAAATCTTCTGTTTCTTTTTCAAAATGGGTTTTAGGTTTACAGCCGTATTAATTCCAGGTTTAGCATCTGCTTGAAGCATCACTATCCACTTATACTCATTCATTTCTAGCATATTATTATTGTCACCCCCTCTTATATTTTTAGGGGCAACGTTTATCACCCTAAACTTAAAAGTGTGTTCGTCACCCATTTCACCAATATGCTTTGCAAGAGCATTAGTGCCTACTCTTCGCCTAATATCTGACTTATGTTCAACAATACGCTTTAAGTTCACGTGTTGTTTTCCCTATATAAAAAGATGTACATTTCATACAGCTAACAAGGTAAAGTATATTATAATGTTGCATGTAGAAAATACTTTAAAATGACATACCTTTCCAGTTATAGGATGCACAAATTCTGGATCTGTAAGAATGTCAGGTTATTTTCTACAACTTGCAACTCCTTATAGCATAAGTGTTTCTTCAAAAACAGTCCTGTTACCTAGGCATCCCCCTTTTTTTTTGCAGCTGACACAATAACCTCCACTTTTAAAAGATAATATTTTGGACATCCCTAGTTCTTCTACTGTATATAGTCAAATTGCGTAGCCATTCAGTTTACCCCAGTAACCATCATCCATCAAATTTTTTTTCATCAGAGAATCAACATCATATCCCCTTTCTTTATAGCCCACTATCATATCATCTATCTGCTCATTATATCTATCATCATTCAATTAACACCTTGATGGAGAATGTTCATTCATGGTTTAATGTACATTTTGCCTGATTTCTAAGATTATATAGAATTCCACAGAGAGCGAGAGAGACAGAGACAGATTAAAAAAAGAAACAGTCACAAGAAACTACAGCAGTTATAAACTGGGCACCATTTATAAGATTCGGATGTTTGCCACAGCAGTGGTTGTGTGGATATGGGAAAATTACTTAAGCTGAAGCAAAATAATAATAAGAATTTCAGTTTTAAAAGGCTCTACAATATTTTGCAATATTGTTTTGTGTGCAATGGCTTTTATAATTTTCCTTATTAATGATAAGGATATAGCAAATCTACTGGCCAAAAAATTCAGCTCCAGTGTTACCCACCTCTTCCCCCTGTTATCCCCTCAAGAAATGTTGTTGAACATAACCACCACAGCTATCACTAGGGAACAGGTCTTAAATGTACTCCCCAAGAACACAGCATCCATGGGCATCAGTAATATCCCAGGATGCCTCCTAAACAGCATGAGCCATGACATATCAGGACCACTGGAATCAATATTTAACCATAGCCTCCAGTCAGGCTCCAAATGGAGAACTCCAATAGTCACCCCTCTGCATAAGAGTGGGCCTTTTACAGACACATTAGTCTGCTAGTCTAATATACAAATCATGGAAAGGATTATGGAAATGATTAATAATGACATTGAAAATCTCCAGACACTGAAACCATCCCAACTTGTTTATTCAAGGGAAGATCATGTCTACTCAGTTTGTTAGACTCCTTCAAGAAGGCCACCAAGGCAATGGATGAGGTCAAAATGCTGCCTACATTGACCTCGCCATGGTGTTTGATACAATACCCCATTTGGGCATTGTAAACAAACTCATGGAATTAGGCATTAACCCCTATGGCACATGCTGGATTGCCAACTAGCTCTCAAATAGGATCCAAGAAGTTAGGATATGGGAGTCACTTCCACAAAGAGGACAGTCACTAGCAGAGTCCCTCATGGCTCAGTAGTGAGTCCTTCTTTTTGACATCCACTTCTTGGAAGTCAAGACGAATGTCAAGGGCATATGGATGACCATGTTTGCAGATGATTGCAAACTGGGAGCATTCATTGAATTCCCCCGAAGACATTAATACATAACTGGTACCACATGCATGGTTTACAACTTAATGCCAAGAAATGTATAATAGTTTTTAGGATAGGAAAAATCATAAAGTCTGAATATGTAAACATTATACATATTTGCATGTGTTTTGAGTTTTTAGCCCACTTATGTGTGAAAAATATTCTTTATTGTCCACTGGACTTGCTGAATGGTTGAAAAGTGTTTTCACTGTGTGCAGAAAAAAACAAGATTTAAAAAAAATTTTATCTAGTTCAATGTATGCTTGATTATCTGAACAGTTGGATTATCTGAACTACCCTATGTCCCAGTTAGATCGGATAATATGTTGCTCAACTTATAAGCAAGGGTATGACTTCTAGGTCCAAAAAAAGTCATTGTTCTATGTACTCCACCCTCATCAGATCCAATATTGACTACAGTGCCCCCTTCAGTGTGTATCTGACCAGGCATTTGCAACAACTGGAACATTCACAGAGCTTCCTGACAAAAAAGAATACAGGTCTTTAACATGTCCTATGTGGATCACCTAAAAGCCCTATCCATATACTCTTCTACAGACTGCTGAAAGGAGAGCTGTGTCTGGTATAGAAAGCATCCCAGGATCCCATTCTGATGGAACTCTTGCATATCTACAAAACAAATGACATCAGAACTACCCAGTCCAGGGAGTTAAAGCTTGCTTGCAACATAAATAGGATATTTTGGATGAACCAGTATGGGTCTCAGAGAATACCCTTTTCTGGAACAGGATTCCCATCCATGTAAAGCTGAGTTCTTCCCTGACCCCATTAATGTGTTACTCATCCAGTGGATAGGAAATCAGAAATGTACCCCTGGTCTGTTACCTATGTCTCTAATGGATACTGGCAACGTATAAATGTTTGACCACCCATGCCCCAGCTTCCATTTACACCTACAAATAACCTCTAGGATGCATGGCTAGGCTTGAAAAGGCCCTTGTGGTCATTAACCTAGTACATACCCAAGAACCTATAAAAGCAGAGATGCCTATTAATGGTTTTCTATATACTTTTGGTTACATTATCTTCATTCTTCTATTCACTTCTGGATCTGAAGAAGCTCCATTCTATCGACTCCATTTTTTATATAGGAGCCCCTCGTATATCTTTGATGCTCAGTAATTAGCTTAGTACAACTTTCATTAAAGTTCAGGTTGTTTACAAAAACATTTATATTGTACATTCCATAGTGTGAATGGTAATATGTGGTGTTGCACAGCATATGCTTCTCAAACATTATCTAGCTGAAATGTATCTTTTTCCCATTACAGTTCTGTGTGATCACAGCTCAGTCCAACATCCATGCATTCATAGCAGTCCTTGCTGCTGCTTCCTTGTGCATTGTTCTGTCCTCCATTTTCTGTTCACGTTTCATTTAGCATCCCAAAGCCTCCATTGTTTTGCATTAGGGTTTTGCTGTAATGTAGTAACCTATGCCATGTGTCAGGCCCTTATGTTATTATCAGCAGACCTTTACATGTTTCATTACCCTGGTGCCAAGGCTAAAATATATAATAATAACTACAATAGCCACTAACACACGATATGCAGTAAGACATCATGTTGCTAGACCATCTGTATCCCTACATTGATCAGAAAATAGAATATTGTGGTCCAATACTGAGACTATAGACATTCTTTGTTACATGAGCAGACCCCTTAATTTCACCCACTGTGTACCTCTGCTGCTTTCTTACTTCATAAGGAGACACAGATCCTCAATTGCAGTCATGGAGTAGTGAATACACAGTGCAGTTCATCAGTATGGAATGATGTGGAACTGCATTATGTTGCATTTGCAGAGCAGGATTGTGTGGGTACAACAGTTGTGTTTTCCAGTTTGTGATGCACTGCCTATGCCTTCTTTCAGGATTAATATTTAGAAGTGGGTTTATCTGCTTGTATGAGTGCAGCATGATATCTTGGCAGAGGTCTTATACCTTTGGACAGTGGCGGATTATAATGGGGTGGGAAGACGAGTGGCCACCCAAGGTCTACAGCTAGACAAAACACTCTCCCAAATAGCACAGGTCCCCGACAGTATAGTACAGTACAGAAAGCACCACAGATTCCACCCCACAGCATGGGAGAATGCTTTGAATAGTAAATAGGGAGAATTGATGCTCTTTTGGAGAATACTATGAATTCTTACTGTCTCTATGCAGATGATGAAAGTCTCAGTGCAACCTCCATCTGTTCTAAAATGCCCTCTGGTTAAGTGACTTGCTCAGAGTCACACAGTAGGCAAATGGAGGTAGAAATAATCAGTCCCTACATCCTTAACTACAGGAGGTTATTAAGAGCTTCATCCTTCATGCCTTAATCATCTGCACAGTGAAGCTAAAAAAATAAAAAAATAAACAAGCCAGTATAATCTTCATTTATTGCAAAATCACTTGCAGCTTTAACATGTGGAATGCGATGAAAAATTAAATTAATTGAAAAACAATGGTACTTCAGAAACTGACCTTTACACTGTTAAAGTTACTGAAGTTTACAGACATTGTTCCCATTATGACCTTGAGCAAATAAGTTAAATAATCAGTGCTTTGGGGCAATTGGAAATTAAAGTTGGTTTGTCAATGGCGCCCTGGACTATAATCCTAGTAACTACATATGAACCACAGTAGTTATGGTGTAAAGGAAGGCAACTGACTGTACTAAACAGGAGTGTCATCATAGGATCCTTGTTATGTTGAGACTGTATTTATTATTTAGCTGCGAATACACTGGATTGCATAAAGTGCATGAGTTTAAAGTTAATCCCCGGGATTCATGAAGCTCGGCGCAAGGCCGGCGTAAGGCTTGCGCCGGCCGTGAGGTGTATATATGGAGTAGTAGCGCCATATGCATATTAATGAAGGCACGCAGCTGCCACAGCCACGTGCATAGGAAACGTGCGCGAGTGCATGGGGCGTATCAAAGTTGCGCACGGAGGCGTGTCAATGTCGGCTGTCAATGAGCAACCTAAACTGCTGAATATTATATTCCGCCTGCAATAGTAATCGCACCTGTCAGTGTCCGTAGATACTGAAACGTATGCAAAGCATGCAAGATAGTTCCTGCAAACAGAAAATGAAGAAGCAAACACAAATGCACGGTAGGGAATAACGGGTCCCTAACCCTTGAACAAATGACATGGAAAACCATGTGCCCGTAGTCCAACGTAGTGTAGATAGCTATACCATGTGGAAGTGAAACGCATCATATGTTAGTGCGCCACCAGTAGGTATGTCCAGCCCAATGGAGAGGGTCACCAGCTGACCCATAATGTGAGGGAGGGTACATAGCAGGGCAGATGTGTCCATAACAAAATACACGAGGAGAAATGTAGATATATGTAGTAGCGACCATATGTTAAAATCATATCCCACAAGGCATGTAATAGTCACATACAAAAGGTATGTCCGTATTTCACATACCAAATGTGATAGGAAATAGAATACGCATGTAAACGAACAGAAGGAGCATATAAACAGCTACAACAATAGGGACGCATGTAGGCCGAAAGGAACAATATGATCCATACCGTCGACTAAGATTACCACCTGTCCCAGTTTGTGAGCGACAGTCCCTCTGTGGGCAGATGTGTCCTGACACAAACTTGTAAAAATGGCAAATGTCCAGAAATTATAGGACATAATTATTCCTTAGACGTTATGTAATAATTGCATTAAACAGTTTCTCTGTATGTATATTACATAAATGTCATAAGAAACAGAATAAGCCACCAAAATGCTACAAGAATAAGCTTATATATAGGCAAGAATTGTAAGCTCTATCTGCTGAACTGACCGTGGGTATGTGTCAGCCTGTAAAATGTGATGTGTTCACCGCAAATGTCACACTGTGGCCAATTGAAAATCTTCGCAAAAACATTGAATTGGGGTTAGTACTCAAAGGGTTAAGACTGTGGAGATATCCCAACGGTAGTGAAAAAGACCCTGATATGCTCAAAGACTTGCATGAGCTTTTTAACAAAACAGGCTTAGCCTTAATGGAAATAATGATCACCCATAATGACAAAAAGATTGATGCACTGATGGCAGAATTGGATACTTTAAACAATTATATTAGCCAGGATCTCCTTTTCGATCAATATTATACGAACTATGTTAACATCATTAAAGAAGTAGAACACAGTTGTAATGTTATATACGACAAAAAGCAAAATAAAATCAAAAGGGACATAAAGGTGTATTCATCCGGTTTGGTTTATCCCAAATCCAAACCTACACAACGGGGTTCCAACGATCGTAAATCGGAAGGAGGTGATACTCGTATGGATGAGCTGGATGACATCACTTCCCCCCTTCAGTCGGAAGTTGACAGATACCGGCAATATGGTAGTCCGGGAGAAGGACTTAGAAGATCAAACAATTCGAGGAAGACGAGGAATATGAATTTACAGTGGCAAGATCAAAAAGGGATTACGACCAAAATAAGAAAGTTAATTTCGGTGTTCACCAATTGGAGGTACTTGGTAAGCAGTATTTTTCAAACTTATTTCCCAACAATAAGATTGTTTCGTTGAATAACAAACAAGCGGTTAATTTTTTGCAAGGGAATGATGATGTAACCCTTTTGTTATCTAATAACTTGATGAAGGCTCATTCACAGGGTATGGAGATAGACGGTTTTTCCTTATACGATATACCAGAAGCTATGCAAGTCAGTAGGGACAGTGACATTAATACGATGTGCTCCGACTACTGTTGTAGTAGCAATATTCAAAGCGTTATTCAAAGTGATGTTATATCATGCAATGATATGGGTCAGCGTACATCTACTGACTCCATCACTATACGGAACATTGATTTAGACATTAGTATGCTGTTTGAGCGTGAGGTGGATACTACAGATAATATCTACTTAGAGACTGGTTTGTTCTTAAACGAATACGAACAACAACAGCAAACAGACGTAACCACGATTGATAATAACAGTACTGAATGTGTTATAAATAATGTTTCTGGCAATGTAAGTGTAATTAATGATGATGTATTATGTGATTTATCTATATATTCACACAATGAAAAAGTAGACAATGCTGGTGTTTATAGTTTAAATGACAGCAATGATTTAGTTACAATTCATAATAATGTAGATAGTTCGAGTGTGGATAATGGGGTTATACAAGAGATATGTATTGGTCAACGAACACAAGATAGTGCATGCAGGTTGTTTTTTAAACCTAAAATTGTCACTAATACAAAGGGTGATTTTAAATTGTATAATTATACTAATCAAGTTTTTAATAATGAATGTGTCAATCTGTTTTCAAAAGGTTTTAGTTTTGTTCCATGCAAGATGGGTAATTTGGTGAATACAATATTGGATTTGAAATTATTTACTCGGAAACTGAATTTAAAGATATTGTATCAGAGTAGCACCTGGGATAAGGGACATATAGGTGCAAATAAATTATCAATATATAAATAATAATAAAAATGCAATAGTATAGTGGAATAGTTATAGTTGATCATGAAGATTATGTGTCATATATGAATGCTATGTTAGAGGACATGCTATTCCAAGGTGAGATAGATGAAGAAGAGGGCAATTTTTGAAGAATGATTATCCAGTTATAGAATAAAATTAAGGCCATAGAAATTCAAGATGGAGACACCTTTATTACATTGGATGTATGCAACCTTTTTACTGTTATACCCCATGACAGTGGGTTAGAATGGTTAGAGGAGCAATTGTATTATACTAACATATATGATCAGAATAAAGTTAATGTGATAGTCAAACTAGATGACTTAATTATATATGGAAAGGTGAGCAAGCAGCACTTAATGCTTTTTAGATTATATTAATAGTAGTGTGTATCTAAAGGAAGAAGCCCACCTTCAAATTCTTTTTTGTTTTTTAGTTGGCACACCCTCACCAGAAAAAAAGGCCATGGTTAGGCCAGAGATGGTGAGCAGCAAGAATATTTAGTGAGGAGGTGGACTTCAAACATGAATTAGAATTTATTATTTCATTGTTCTTGAATAGGGATATCCCAGAATTGAATAATAATGGTGAAGCACTGACTAATGATCCTATGAATCAACAGGCTGATTTGAGGAAATATATATGTAACAATATTCCATTGTACATTAATGATACATCATGTAGTATAAAGAATATTGTCAACAAAAATTGGAATTTGATAACTGCTGACAGGACCATGGGAGAAATATTTAAAGGACAAGTTACTTTTGTATTCAGGAAAGATACATCCTTTAGGGATTTGTTTGAAAGTTTGAATGTCAAAGTTAGTAATTTTTCACACAAACCTTCGGGTAATTTTAAATGTGGTAGGTGTTCTACATGTAAGTACATGATAAATACTGGTACAAATGTGACAGTAAATAAACACAATATTAGAATTAGTCAAAATATTGTCACACCACTAATGTAGTTTACATTGCAGTTTGTCAACAATGTGAAGGATAAAAATTAACAAATGCATTAGCTAGACATGTAAACCAATGTGGTGATCATTGCTTTAAATTTCAGGGCAAGATTATTAAATATAATTTAGATGTTTTAAAATTTTGAATGCAGATTATTTTAAATGCTCATCAATACCCTGGACTTAATGAATATATTAGTATTAAGTTTTTTTTAAGATGAAAATATTAAGGGGTATTAATTTAGTTATTGAAATGACCATTTACTTCATGTTGTAACACGTGTTTGACACACTTTTTATGTTAGACAATACATACATTTTTATATGATTAATTTATCTAAGTAATGATGTATTTACAGTGACGCATGTAGTAATAATTATTTATTTATTTATTTATTTATTTATGTATTCATTTAGGTAGAGAAGTTTTTTATATATTTGTAGTACTTACATATATATATATTTTTGTTATTCACTATTGAAATATTTTTTATTATATATTTTTTATTTCATTTTATAATTATTTTATTTTATTATGATAATTCCTATATCCCCATTATTTTATATTTAAATTTAAAATATATTTATAATTAATATTTCAATCTACTTAATGCACATCATATATAGATACAATGTACGTATATTATTTATATATTACACATTTTATACATATTTATGCATTTATACACTTCATATAATGGTTTTGCTGCAATCAAACAAAGTAAATATTCAACATATTTTAAGAATATTTTTCTTTACTCATTATGTAACATTATATGGAATTATATTGTTGATTTGATATGATTTACGGATTTTTTTAGATATTTATTTCAGTTCCAGTTTTCAGTATGTTGTTGTTAAAGAAGTTCAAACGAAGTTCGGCGCGGAATCTATTTATGTTCGTTTCAATTTTATATGTGTTTTCACACCTTCATGGACCGACCTTTTTTCTTTTTGAATTTTGGCAGCAGCATAGGAGTTTAACACTTACACCTAGACTGTGGTACCTTCTATTCTCTATTTTATTTATCGTGAGGTATTGGTTCTTGGTTATTAAGGTGGAAACCCTACCGTCGACTGTAGGGGGGCATTGTCCACAACAGTCGGATATGTGTAAGGAATAGCTTGGACATAGGAAAAGGTGCCATCCTACCAATAAGTACAACAGGCTGGCAAAATCCGGAAGTCAGCGGTATAAGCCGAACTTGTATGTGACACAGTCGAACAGGTAGTACCCGGGTATACCAACCAAGTAATGAAAGTTAAGTATGGACGTGTACCTATGTGCGTGAGGTATAGCATGTGGAAAGCAAACATGGCAGGGTAGTCCACACAACCATAAAGGTACCTGACACATGTAGGGTATTCAATGTGTTACTCTGGCCGTGTCATGGGCCAACAACCAAAGTAGTGATCTATGGGGTGTGAAGAATTTGCGTGTGAGGGGTGGATGGGTAATGGTAAAATCCTCCAAGGCGATACTGTGTCGTATGCAGAAAAGGTGAACCAGAGGTGTATGAGGGAGCAGCGGGTGAAGCTGAAAGAAACACAAACACATGTAGAAACAGCTGCAAGACAAGTAGACAGGCCATAGTGTAGAACACAATCCCACAAACATATGAATATGGAAATGTGCACTACAAATGTATAGATATGTCACCGTCACATACCCACAGATTGGTCCTGATGGAACTGGTCATAACAAATACAACACACCTGGATGCATAATGGCCTACCCAGCATCCCCTCCACATCACACAACCCGCTCCCATACCAGAACGTCCACCAAATTCAGCCGTACTTGGCCTACTGGTTCGTTGCAGACACAGCTACACATAGTGACCCCTATGCATATGTAGTAAGTAGTGTCACCCTAGGCAGTTTCAGGATTGCAAACCATGTATCCCTTGCATGTAAAACCCACTGTACATTTTCATAAAGCCAGAAAAATCTTTGGAATCTGTCTTGTTAAATTTTTGGGATGTCCCTCATGGGATAACTAACCTGTGTAAATAGTAGAATGGGTATGAAGACATGATGTCCAATCTTGTAGATATCTGGACACAAGTCAGAATGTGCAGTAGAGGTCCATGACACTGTCCAGCCCTAAGTCATCATGCATAACCTACTACCTAGGATAAAACACCTTCCTGTGATGCACGTGTCCCGACACGAATAGGCAGGAGAATATATTGCACACATTCACATAGTGGCAAATGGCATAAGGGTGATGAAGACACTGACGTAAACAGGATAACCATGATCAAGTGTGAGGGACACTTACTGTGTGCAGGCATGACCGACCATACCTGTCAACCTGTGTGAGCAAGATATCTGGACAGAGCTGTGAATAAAAGTGAGACAAAGGCCCAAAAGTAGGGACAATTTGTAAAGATAGCTCTTAGAAACATAGAAATTTGATAGAATAACAGTTTGCACATTGGCATTAATGTCCTGAAGAGTATGAGGTCTGAAACCCAACTGTCTGTCATCACGTTCCGATTTCAGTCTTTAATGATTAGCTACTGCTTTGCCAGAACACAACAGCGTATTACAGAGGTCCACTCCATACATATTTACAGTAACAACCTTTCACATTTGTGTAATGTACAACTGCATACCTGTAGTCACTTCATGTCCAAAATAATAATCCCCGTATGACAATACAGGAAATAGTCAAATGTGAATGGGAACACCCCTCACCATGGAGTATGGACTGTAACAACCCCACCCATAATATGTATTGCCAACAGAATAAGCTGCTGACAGGTGCATATATGTGTATACACAGATATATATATCCATATCATACCTTTCAACTGTACAGATTATCGCAGAATGTACAGATGTTTGCCTCTTATCTTTGGTCCATTTTTCATAACCTTGTGGCTATCTGGCAAATTAGTGGCATATCATTAAAGACTGACATTGGAAAATAATGACATGCATTTGAGGTTATGACATCATACCCTTCAGAGAATCCATGCTAGTGAAACACCTGTTATTCTATCCACTTTCTATGTTTGTTAGGGCAATATTTGGGAATTGTCCCTATTTGTAACAGTTGTTTTCATGGCTTTGCCCGGTTTCTTACTTTACGGGGTTAACAGGTATGAGCCATATATATATATATATATATATATATATATATATATATATATATATATATATATATATATAACGTGGAGAAAACAGCATTCATTTGCTATGCTGTGAGTGGATTACACACGCGCAGGTGCACTTGCATATCCTTATTGTGGGTTACATATGTTTAATAAATATTTGTGCTTACGTGGCCTTTCCTAATTGTGACCGTAACAGTTACATATCTGTATTCCGGTTTACGGACATATGTGAAACACACGTTCACCTTTACATATTTAAATGTGTTTACAGCACAAACGCATTCATTACACTTTAAACTTATATGTGCTGTGGTCATAGTTCAACCAGGACTGCATTCATGTTGGCCGGATGGCGGAACCACTATTCTATTGGTGTTCTGCCTCATTGATATGCATGCCCATAATACTTAGCTACATTAACATATGCCTCACCGCTTCACTTACAACACAGGCATCCATTCTCCTGCTGGGAAAAATGTGGTACTACATATTACACATTCCCTATTGCCTACTGCTGTGGATCCCAGCTGCATAGTTAATCACTCCAAGGATATGCAGAAAACCAGGGCTTATAGTCCTGGCACATACAGGTATTTGATTGTCAGGGTGTTCATGTAGTGATCTGGGTTTAGGCTTGTCTGCCTGGTGAATGGAACTTCCCTGGCCGAGTTCAAATGTCATCAGGTTCCGACTTCAGTCTTTAATGATTAGCTACTGCTTTGCCAGAACACAACAGCGTATTACAGAGGGTCACTCCGTACATATTTACGGTAACAACCTTTCACATTTGTGTAATGTACAACTGCATACCTGTAGTCACTTCATGTCCAAAATAATAATCCCTGTATGACTGAATACAGGAAATAGTCAAATGTGAATGGGAACACCCCTCACCGTGGAGTATGGACTGTAACAACCCCACCCATAATATGTATTGCCAACAGAATAAGCTGCTGACAGGTGCACAAGCACCTGTGTCTGTAAACACAGATAAAAATTCATAATAGGGAGAAACTCCCTGTCCATGTGCTTCATCTGACATTTGAACTCAGCCAGGTGACCCATCCTAAATAAATGTACAGAACTAGTGATACTAGGTGGACAGGTGATAAGAAAGACGTCAGGACAAATGACAAAACATGTACAAGTCAAAAGCATGTACCTCGACAAATGTGAATGACAACGTATGCCCTGTGAAAGTCAATGTGGAAGGTTAACAGAATCAAAAGAAATGTGTCCCTCAGGGTGTCATGCAGTGTCCCCAATACAGTGTCTAGTCCCCCACACTCGCACGTGAGTTCTGCCACTGACGGAAAGAGCAAATACCGGCGAACACGTAAGGTACATGATAGAATAATAAGTGTGGATAAGCACCTGTTGGCCTTTGTGAGGAATACAACCCTCTGGGTGGGTGTATCCTGCAATAGGAATGTAATGGCATCTGGCCTGTGATGCCACCATATATTGTGTGTATTGGTGTAAGAAAATGATATCCTGTATCAGAAACAGATACATGTCAGAGGAAACAGTATTATCGACTGCAAGATAACTCAGAAGGTGTGAAAAGCGCTGAAGTAGGAAGTTCAGTATTGACCGCAGGTATGTGCTGACATGTCAAATGACACAGCAGTCTATATAAAGTACCTATAGGGCTGTCACCTTTACAAATGATGACAGTGGGAGCTGCTCTGTAGAAATGCCAGACATAGCAGGTCACAACATACCCACAGCCATGCATACACCACAAATAGACATAGCACACAGCAAAGCCTAAGCCATGATACACGAAGCCTCTGGCATGTACAAGTAGAGTGAGAGTAGAGCAAGGAAAGATGTATGCCAAGCTATTCAGCAAACTCCTGTAGGGGCGTGTAAGACCGCCTGTAACACAAACGTTGCACGGACAATGTTGGGATTTGCAACATACCCCATTTGTAGGTGAAAGCTATGCAAATGATGTAAATATGCGATACATGAAACAGTAAGCTGTCCGTGCAAGAGCAGAGTTATGTGCAGAAATGTACCCGGATGTTAAGCGAGTAACGTTCTGCACGTTGCTACACAGAGCAATGACAGCTGCAAATACAGTATGAATACAGTCGAAGAAGCATGCCAATGTCCAAATATAAGGCCAGTGGCATTATTGTCCATTGGATATCAATAAAACTGTAGTTGTCCTCCCCCGATCTCCGGTGTGGAAGTATAGCACAGTGGCACAAGAACGCGCTGCGCTTCAAAACAAGTCAAATATGTATAATATACATACAAAATGTAGGTTTAGTTAGACGTTAGTACGCCATGCAGATGAAAGGCAAGCTGTAGACAACATGGCTACTGCGTACTGGTTATGTGTGGAAGCGCTCTGTCAGAGATGTAACCAAGCATTTGTAGGCAATCTGATGCAAGGGAGGCTGAGGATAGTGAATCACAATATGTCATGCCATATGGGCCAAGCCCCTACAGTGTAGTGTAGGATAAGGGGACTATTAGAGTAGAAGATAGGTGACAACATGAGTGTGTATGTATAAAACACTGTAATCTTACATGTCACATGTTTGCTGTCAGTACTCATCAGTGTAAGAGGCGTGTTATGATCTATCCTTGGGAAAGTCAAGAGACTGACGGTGTACGCCATGGATACCACCGATGTTTCCTGCAAACCTGCTTACAGTGTGTCTGCGCCTGTATGTGCCAGTAAGCCCGAGTAAGCATGTGTGTGCGCGTTGAAGAACGAGTAAGCTAGTGTATGAATGTTGAAGCCTGTGTAATGTCGTGTAAGCCAGTGTACACATTTGTAAGCATGTATAAATGTGTATTACACACATCACACATCTACAGCACACTCAGAAACACATGCTGCCAATACTACACACATCAGTGAAATTGCACATGGATGGAGAATGCATCATCAGAATTAACAGTGCTGTAAATTATGCTACATTGATGGTCATAGCTGCAATGCATCATGCCTGCTGATATACACCTAGAAGGATATCACACTTTGTGTTAACAACATTCTAACATCACTACAGTGGTATAAAGCCACCGTGTGCATCAGCACCAGGTTAGTCTGATCCTGCATCAATGTTACACATCACAGGTGGTGGCACAGGTGACATCATATGCACAGGCTGTGGTGTTACATTTCCAGAGCTGTCATTGAGCCATCCAATCTACACGTAGGTGTGTGTGTGTGTGTGTGTGTGTGTGTGTGTGTGTGTGTGTGTGTGTGTGTGTGTGTGTGTGTGTGTGTGTGTGTGACAATGGTTATTGCATGGCCCAGTGGTGATGCAATGGGTGTGTGTATGTGATAGCCCTAGCTGTTTGTGGTAAGTGTGTGTCTGCATATACACAGGTACAGCATGTGTCAGCCATATACAGGAGGTTGTGGGACAGTCACAGACCGTACCTGCCAGGCTGTACAGATTGCAATTACTGGCCATGGACACCCCTCCATGCATCCAACACTAACCCAGTCCTGCACCTGTCAATGTATACACATACAGTCCTGGGATCTGTACCACAACCTGTGGATAAACGTGAGTCAGTAATGTTAACCTGAGTTGCATAGTATTGTCAGTTAATACATATGGATATAAGCCATACTCACCCTCCAAAGTACTAACCACTGCTGACTGTTGCTGAGATGTGCACACGACCATTCAAAGGTGCTGTACTAACATTGTTTCCAATGCCCCTTGTAATACCCAGCAACACAATAACTGGTCACTACACAAGTCTAACCCAGGATCACTACAGCACACATTATGTGCACTAACACAGAGCCATAGCAGATGTACATACATCCAAGGTGATCACGTACAGATAATGCAGCACATTCAAGAGTGATAATCTCAACATACATATCTATATTTATATATATATATATATATATATATATATATATATATATATATATATATATATATACACACACACACACAACACACTTGGCAGGGTTGGGAGCAGAACACAGACATAACCAATGTACCACACAACAGCATTACACAGTTACAGAATGCGCTACCGTGATTAGTAGATCACAGCATTCACACAGGCATACATCAAGCCTGCAGACAGCAGCATCAAAGGCAAAGACACCGCACGGATGTTATGGAGAGTGAATACTGTAAAAGCAATGTACTGTCGTCATGCAGCTGGAAACACACACACACACACTTGGCAGGGCTGGGAGTCGAACATACACCTACCTACCCTATCACACTACAGCATGATGCATTTACAGAAAGTGCTACCGAGATAACTGAACACAGCAGTCCCAGAGGCATACTTCTAGGCGCGTGTCATCATCCACAAAGGAAAAGACGCCGGTAGGAAATATCTGTGGTGTGAGGCATCTAAAAGCATGACTGAGTCCCCAGGCGGACAGAAGCATGTGCGCACACACACACACACACACACACACACACACACACACACACACACACTTGGCAGGGCTGGGAGTCAAACATACACCTACCTACCCTATCACACTACAGCATGACACATTTACAGAATGCGCTACCGAGATTACTGAACACAGCACTCCCAGAGGCATACTTCTAGGCCCGTGTCATCATCCGCAAAGGCAAAGATGCCGGTAGGAAATATCTGTGGTGTGAGGCATCTAAAAGCATGACTGAGTCCCCAGGCAGATGGAAACATGCGTGCACACACACACACACACACACACACACACACACACACACACACACACACACACACACACACACACACACACACGCATGCACTTGGCAGGCCTGGGAGTCAAACATACACCTACCTACCCTATCACACTACAGCATGATGCATTTACAGAATGCGCTACCGAGATTACTGAACGCAGCACTCCCAGAGGCATACTTCTAGGCATGTGTCATCATCCGCAAAGACAAGGACGCCGACAGGGATTGTATAGAGAGTGATAAGTCTGAGAAAGCATACAGACATATTACTGTCCCACGGTAGATGTAGACAAACACACGGCAGTGGTGTGATCGAGGCAACTAAAGATTTACGGAGCACTACAACAACAATACATAGACATGGGACGCACCACAGACAGTACACCCTTTAAGATAGTTGACCAGTGTGTACTCAGTAGGCATCCATCATGACGTTGAAAATGGACATTTGTTGCCTGGATGACCACCATCACCATACGGGATGTCAACGGCCATGCCCATGCACAGAGGGACATCACTGACACAAGGTGTCACTGGCCATGGCCACACACTTAGTAATATACGTCTGTTCAGACTGTACTGTGTGTCGATCTACAGAATGGCGTACTGGGCATGCTCTAACACTTAGCAGTTGCAAAGGGCCGTCTTGCATGCAGATGGAGTCTAAACATGCAAGGGCTCAGTTTGGACTGTCCTGTGTGTCCATCTACACAACAGCATACTGGGCATGCTCACACACTTAGCAGTTGCAAAGGGCCGTCTTGCATGCAGACAGAGTCTAAACACACAAGGGCTCAGTTTGGACTGTCCTGTGTGTCCATCTACACAACAGCATACTGGGCATGCTCACACACTTAAAAGTTGCAAAGGACCGTCTTGCATGCAGACAGATTCTAAACACCAAAGGGTTCAGTTTGGACTGTCCTGTGTGTCCATCTACACAACAGCATACTGGGCATGCTCATACACTTAGCAGTTGCAAAGGGCCATCTTGCATGCAGATGGAGTCTAAACATGCAAGGGCTCAGTTTGGACTGTCCTGTGTGTCCATCTACACAACAGCATACTGGGCATGCTCACACACTTAGCAGTTGCAAAGGGCCATCTTGCATGCAGACGGAGTCTAAACACGCAAGGGCTCAGTTTGGACTGTCCTGTGTGTCCATCTACACAACAGCGTACTGGGCATGCTCACACACTTAGCAGTTGCAAAGGGCCATCTTGCATGCAGAAGGAGTCTAAACATGCAAGGCCTCAGTTTGGACTGTCCTGTGTGTCCATCTACACAATAGAGTACTGGGCATGCTCACACACGTAGCAGTTGCAAAGGGCCATCTTGCATGCAGATGGAGTCTAAACACGCAAGGGCACAGTAAGGTATAACTGTCCCCATGCACAGGGCGGACACTCACATGCAGTAACCAGTACACACTCAGGTGCCATTACAGCTGTCACAGGTGCAGACCACAGACATACACACCGCAGTCTACACTGTAGCCCTCAAGACATCACCATGTTGTTGGTGCAGCAATACACAGCCATACATTACCACAACACCGTGTGACACATGACCAGTGGACTGTACAGAGGTCTACAGCAACTGTGCAGAGTACACATGTACCGACAGGGTTCCAACAGGTGTTATGCATTGCAATGATACCACTATACATGACCAGGTCAGCTCAAGACATACCAGGGGCCCTGGGTCTTACACAGCTGTGACGGATGGGTGTTGCTGTACACCAACAAACACACATATTTGGATATGTCATACACGTGATTGCAGTGGATGTGTGCATGAACCACACACACAACACATATGTACATAGCATAGCATTTGCTGTCCCCCGTGCAGAAAAGTGGCTTAAGCAATCATATGCACGCAAATGGAAGGTGGGTCCATGTCTGTTGAATGCTCACAGTACAGGAGGTAGCAATGTTGACCGAGGACACATTCCCCTGTACTAGTCACCCATGACACCCGTGATATCATACCACAGTCCATGTGTTATGTATGTCAACACACATGTCCACCAATAGCAATGCATACAAATATGGCTACAAGAGATGCATGTAGGACCAACACACATGTACAATCTTTACTGTGCATGCAGCAACCATGCATGTGCAGTGGCTGATGTACGTAACTCATCTGTGCCTAACTACAACATGCAGTCGCAATGCAGCCCCATAATTGACACCTGTATATGGTGACATACTGGCAGTATGGTTGGTTGTACATCACGTATGGAGGGATGTGTGTACATAAAGTGGTGATCCACCTGTGTAGATGGATGTTTGCCGGGGATGGCTTACAGGTGTGTCACACGTCATCCTACCATGACATGTGCAAACAGTATGCTATGTCACTGTTGCTTGATGGTGATGACATAACACTTACACAGCGGTCAGGTGTTACCGACTGTACGTCACATAACACCTGTAACACTTACATCCTCCCGTGTGCATATAGCAGCACAAATGCCAGACATAGCATTGGTACACATAATGTGGACAATACCGCTGCATGTCTGTCAAATGTCTCATCATATGGCAGGTGTAGCATTCCCAGCACTGCCATGTGTGTCTGCTTGTGTGACCACATATGCCACATATGGTGGGGATTACGTGCCAATTGTTACACACCCCTGTACACCATTGTAGAGATCTGTACATACTGCAGTGTGGAAAGCATGACATCAGCAGGTGTGGTGCATCACACACATCAGCTATCCGTATACACATTTGTGGTCACCACAGTGTGTGTGTGTGTGTGTGTGTGTGTGTGTGTGTGTGTGTGTGTGTGTGTGTGTATGTATGGCTGTCTGGTGCTTGGTGTGAGGGTGTATGCTACCATACAGTGAAAACAGGATCACTAACCCCTCATGGTGATGCAGTCTACTACCTGTTGATGCCATCAGTCCCAGCCGTACTGGCTACCTGTGCATGTTCCTTCTCTGTGTCACATTGTGTGGGTCCAAAGTACTGTGAGGGTGATGACCACATAGGCAAGGGTCCTCACTTCAACACTATGGGGTGTGGGTTATCGTGTTGTAGACCCCGTGAATGTGGGCATGTTCCTGTAATGTGACAGGGTATTACTGCTACACAGTGTGACCTCATGCTATCAAGTGGCCTCTAATGTCATCATTGGCCAGACCGCTGTGTACAACCCCTGCACCATGTCAACATACCTGTAATGTTTCCTGGTATGTATGTCACATCTCTGGCCACTGTAGACTGTTCAACTGACCACATGCTTCAGGTGCAGTATATGTGCAGACATCTGTGTCATGTTAGACTGTCCAACAGTCAGGTTGAGGGCACTTTTAGCATGCTGATATTGCCATACGTGCCTGTGAGTACTCCACAGTTACACTTGGTGGACTGAAAACACTGCTACCTGTAGGCACATGCCAGTACACCATAGGAGGGAACCAGGGCATCATTACCAACATGCTGTTACTGTTGTAACCGAGATACATACTGTGAACATATCACAATGCATGCTGCACCTGTGCTACATGGTATGTCTGGTACATGTCGACAGTACACAACCGATGTCATATACACATCTCTCACTATTCACACACAACCAATGCAACATACACTTCCCTCACTATGCATACACAAGTAATGTAAGATACACCTCTCACTATTCTGTTCACCCTGTGCATCAGACCATTTGAGCATATCCCTGCACCGATGGTGTGGATGACAGGGATGCGGCACAGGCTTCATCATATGCACAGGTTGATAATGTTTGCCAGGGGCATAGGCTGCACCACTTGATGACATCATGTGTGTGGGTAAGGGCCGGTGATTTGATTGGACATGTCTGTTCAGTATGCATGTGGGTGTTGTGGAGCCCTACAGTTGTGTTTGCTGTGTGTGTGTGTATGTGTGCACACAGTTCTGTCATTTGTGAGGCCTACACAAGGGTATTATTGACAGCTCCAGATTGTATAGACCAGGTTGTACAGCTCACTGTGTCCGGCCACGGGCACGTGTCCTGTGCCTGCCAAGGGTTGCATGGGTACTACCAGGCAGAGGTACAGAATGGCTACTGTCCGACACATGGCCACTGGAATGGTGTCCCCGCTGGAAACATCCAGGGCCATGTCCATGTGGCCTGCTGTGTCCTGGTGTGGACAGCGCAGCACCAGCTGCACTGCTACTGCTACTGGCACTATGGGAGTGGCCATGTGAGGTGGCACCCTCACAACCTGCACTAGGTGGTGTAGCTGGCCTAAGTCCACATGGCCTATGCCTCACCCCTACCAGATGTTCCAGCACAGACATCTCACGTTTATGGATTGCCATGCCACGGTCAAGGATTCTGACCATGTCACCAAATCGCCTGTCCAGAACATCAGCAATCTGCTGTTGAGCACCTACCAATGCCTGGATGTTGTTGTTTAGGGTACGGATAGCAGCCCTCTGCAGCCTCTGCCCTTCTCTGTTCTGCTGTTCGGCACGTGCCTGTGCTGCCATTACAGTCTGGAACGTGCATCTGGTGATTCCAGCTGCTGCACTATGTCCTGCAGGTGCATGTCTGCCAGAGGTCCTCCTACGAGCAGCATTGGCTACATGCCTGTGTGGCACATCTGCAGTCAGTACACTGCCACCACAGTCCATGGTGTGGAGACACACCTTCTGTAGCCACCACACGTTCCTGTTCAACACTAACAGACGCTGACTGTCCTCCTTCTATGGCCACTGTTAATGCGGTATGTGTTGGCAGCTGAACTGTGTGCGGGGAAGAGGGGGACATAGCTGGGATGGCAGCCGTTGGCACAGATTCAGCCCCTGACAAACCTGCCTGTACCTCATGCATATGTTCATCACTGCTAGCATCTGTGGGGACACTAACATCAGATGGACCGCAGGAGGGTAACGCACCTACATCACTTGTGAATGCAAAGAAAGACTCTAAATTACAATAGACACACACTGACACACACGCACTGACACACACACACTGACACACCATGCATGTGATATGACAGATGGCATGCAGCATGCTTGTGATACAGCTGACAGCATGCGGCTCAGACATCAATAGTGTTTGTAAGCATACCCCCTGGAATGCACACTACAGCAAGCAGGTGTTATATCATTATCCATGCAATTCACACGATCATGGTAGTATGCATGCATCCCCGTGATACACCATGTTGACCAGAACAGGATAACAGTACACATGGCTGACGTGACCTTGACATGTAATCTGCTGACATGTGCATTAACATGCATACATGTCTGACACAATGGTGTCCCGACACATGTACAGCGTTGTACTGGGTATCACATTGCGGTGTTGTCCGTATGCCCTACAGATAGAATGCATGTTGAGCAAATGTGCATGGGCATGGTAGGGGACTGTGAGCCATCTACATTGATGTACAGTGTGAAGTACAGACACTGTGCCATTGCATGGCATCATGAGGCATCTGTATTGCTGAACAGTGCATAATATGTACACATTGCATATCCAGAACTGCATGCATACCCATGACATAGTGGATTGTGACCCACGATGCTGAGGTGTATACACACCACACCAAACCATGCTGTGTCATGTGACAGGTCACTGGAGGACATACAGATGACACCCTGCACGATAACTACAGAGTGTTAGCTGCCTGGCAACCATCTCCACACATAGCGGACCTGTCACGTCACCATTTCACACATGACATGGATGTACCACTGGATGTACCACACACACAAGGTGCACAGCTAACAGTGATGTCCTACAGCAGCAAGGGAAATGTACAGTATCTGTGGCCTGGTGTCACTGTCAGTGGAAGCTGTAAAGGTGACTACTGCCATGCTATGACACAGGCGTCATGTTCAACACATCTTATGAGGTAGACGTCAGTGACACCTCCACTAGCTGTGCACAGGTATTTAAGATGTGCAGAGTACCACATCACCTGTACAATCGGTCTAGTAGGGCTGTAATTGGACCATGTGTGGACAAAGTGAGACAGGGTGTATCCACATCACATCTACTGTCTGGCTACGTGTCTCTGGCCATCCCCCATGGCCATGTGTGCATATGTGTTGGTCATATGTGTGTGATGGCCATCTATCACACGTCTGTGTTGTCCCATATGACATACACACATAGATGTCGGATATGTCACCATCCACAGGGCTATGCAGACAACAGGTGTATGTGTGGTATGTGGGGTATGAGTTATGGGAAAGTGTGACAATATTGCAACCAAAACACTATGTGTCTGAGATATGTTGGATGGCACATCACAATGTGTGAACCCATTGCAGGGGCATATAACACAGTGGTGATGCCTGTGGGCTGCCCATATCACTGCTCACTGTGTGGTACTGTTTTGTGTACCACACGTTTTGTTCTACTGTATAGTACATATGCCTCCATTGTAGAACACCTCCACCATTGTATGCACAGCTGGACACACATGTAGCGATGACAAATACTGTGGTTTCATGTCTGTGTGTCATTTCATTTGTATATATTGCACATGGGTGGCCTGTGTGGATGATGGGTGATGCGACCTGTATATCATGTCTGGAATGAACATCATGTATACAAGTATTAACTGGCCACATGGCGAATAGATCTATGCTTTGACATGTCTGATACTGATGACAGTCTCACCTGCAACGTACTCTTGTCTGTGTGGCATGCCAGAGGTACCTGTATAGGGGTGACACAGCAGTATGAACATTATCCATGACTGTATGACAGCCACAGGGTGTGCTGTGCAAGTTAACACATTCGCCTGTACAATAGCATATAATAAGCATATGTGTGCATACCATACCTCTCAACCTCTTAGAACAATAAATCTGGACAAAGCCTATTATGATGGGGGACAAATAGGGACAGATGTTACATATTGCACTTACAAACTTAGAAAGTTGCTAGAATAATAGATTTGCATGCACATGGTTTTTACAAGGAATGTGCAGTCGTAAACACAAATGTTTGTCATCATTTAATGACTCCAATCCTCAGCTATTTGCCAGAAAGGGACAGATATTAAGGGGAACACACCGAATATATGAGGCAGACATCTGGACATTCTGCAAATACCTGTACAGTTCAGAGGTATGGTGCATACACAGGGTAGCATACTGTAGTATGCAGCATGTGTGTCCACATACCTTGCATATGTTGTTACATTACATGATGTACAGTGACACATGCACATACGTGGGATATACTGGCCATATGTTCAGTACTGACTTACCAGGCAACTCCAGGCTCATTGGTTGGGAGACACCCACCTCCACGATGGCAGCTAGTGTTTGTGGGAGCTGTTCCGAGGGTGTCCCCAGACTGGCCAGTAGCTACTCTGTGTGTGTGAGTGGAGGCTGGGTTGGTGGCCCACCACCTGTTCCAGCTTGTTCCCCGGCGATTGCAGTGGCACGCTGTTTTGCATGATGTATCAAGTCCATGCAGTGTCTGCGCACCTGCTGGTAGGTGCGGTTGTGGCCACCCACTTCGTTGACCCTCCTGCGAAGATCCTGCCACAGGTCATCCTGCTGCTGTGCGTGCTGTGGCACATGGCTAAATAACACCTCGTAGTTATCATGGAGGTACGGGATTAGAACATCATCCTCCTGTCGGCTGTATGCTGGTAGGCGTGTACGAGGCATTATCTGTAAGACATGATGAAGGTGACAGGTCACATTTTCAGACATGTACAGTGATACTGCTGCACATACATTTCTAGTACATCTGCATAGTTATCTTTGCAAATCATCATGACACTAACACGACTGGCATGTATGTGTCTCACACATGTAACACCCATTATGCAATGGATATCATCTCCATATATGTGTGTCACCTCATTACAGTGTTCATACTGCATGTGACTGCTGTCTTCATGTGGGCATGTCTGTTTGCCTGCACTGGTGTTCTTACCTATCTGCACATGCCTGGATGTGTCCACGGTAATGCTGTTGACCTTGATGTTGTGTATATGTCACATATCAACATAGACACAGCCTTAATGGACTTGGGCAGTGACAATGCACCAAGTACACATGGAAACCTGTACATGCATCTGTTTTGCCATAGACATCTACACTACACTGTACAGCTGTTCAACATCCTGCCACGGATCGCCTGTGTTGCACATGTGATAGACATGGGACAATGGTTAGTCGGATGTCATTCACAGGTAAGGTTATCGGCTATAGCATGTATGGGCTGGGTTTACTAGCTGTATCCAACACCCATTACGCCACCATGAGGGGCATCAGTGACACATTACTGATCCAGACAGTTGATACTACATCTACCATATGGCCATCATACCATGTGTGACAGGGATGATATGTGCAGCTATGTGTACAGGGCTGCATGGTATGGTGGGAGTATGTCACAGGTATGGCACAGGGATCTGTCCAGCATGTGGCCATCCTAGTCGTAGGACGGTGGTTGTCCATGACGTATGTCTTTCAAATCAGGCTATGGACATGTAGCATGTCCAACAGCATAGTGTGGCATATGTCTGTATGCAAGGTGGATAGCATGCTGCATACTGGAGGTGAATATTGTGGAGGCTGGTATCGGCCATCCACACATGGCCCCTACCCCTGGAAGGTGATATGTGTTCCAATATTGGTCACACGGGTGCTGTGTATGCCTGTCCAATGATCTCCGTGCTCATGAATGCCTCCCTGTCATGTCATGGGTACCTCGGATGACTACCTAAAGGGCCATGGAGACGTCTCCAGCTCAGGGAGGTGTACTGCACAACACCATCCCTAACACAGTGTCCATAATGTTGACCACAGCCTAGGTGGTACTTAATGGGTACAGGGATATTCCCCTAGTGGTGACATTGCTGATATCATCCACCAGAATGTGCACATATGTCACACACCTCACACACAGCCCATTCTGTATGTTGTTCACAGCACTCTGACATCTATTGCCCCTAGGTCATGGCCATTCACATCCTCACATACACAGATGGCTGACATTTGTCTGTGTGGTATGGGCTACATTGAGGGTGGGGTACAACACATTAACCCTGGTTTACTGTAGCTGACACCAGTGTGATATGCACATGTCACTGCAGCACCTTTAGTAGTTGTGAGTCTGTCAACAGGCCACTGGTAGAACACTCCTGTGACATACAAAGGCATTTGTAGTCAAACATCCGTACTGTCTTGTACATTTGTACTGCTAACATCTACATTGATAATGGTTCATGGACTTGCAGACCATACCTGGCAGTGTTCTGATGCGGTGCCACCAATCATGACTGTCGTCAACACTTGTGGGTTGATATTATCCAACACCCTATCTGTATTGTATGGGCATGCTCGGAACTTGTTCAGTGCTTCTTGGCACGTTATGAGGTACTGCTTAGTATAGCACCCATTCCACACCAGTCCTCACAGGTACACTGTCTGTCCATACATTTCCAGCTTGCCTACAGTACAACAGCTGTCATAGACACATCACTCACATATCTTGTGAGACATGGTGGTTTATACAGCATGTCCACCTGGCACATACCAGTTATATACTGGCATGTCCAACTGGCACGTACCAGTGCTATTGCCTGTCTATATGATGACTATGTTGTACATGTGGCAATAGAGCTATTCTCATGTACACAGTCAATGCACACCTCCCAACATACAACAGTACAGCCTGTGGGGGATGCACATATGCAGCCCTGCTGGGGGTTATACTGTCACCAACCCTGACTGTACCTGACATTCATGTGGGGATGTGTAACATTCGCAACACACCCCACTCATCACATAGTCCCACATGATCCCCACCACAGGCCACACATACGGAGACACCTTGTGCAGTACCCCTCCATACTCTGTGTAGGCACCAATGGCAGCCCACATCACCAAACACAACCACACCAACCTATAGCCCACAGACACATGTGCCCATCACATACAACCAATAGGGTGTCATAACATACACAACACACCTGTCATAGGTGACTCTGTCGGCGGTCACACTGCTGTTCCACTCATCAGGCTACACAAGGCGATAGTCACTTACATCCAGCTGTCAGGTAACTGGTTCTGCAACATAACCTATGCACCCATGCCACACCTCAGCAGGTACGATGTGACTGTCATTTTCCATGTTAGTGTGACTGAAGTTGTATCTCAGGGCACAGACTATGTGTGCAGGGACATGCAATAGCCCACCAGTCTTGTAGCCCTGATGGTGTGGTCCGAGCCCTGGGGAGCATTTTGCAGTCATCCAGACCTGTTACCACTGTACAATGACCGACTGTGTCACTCCAACAGTAGCCCATGCTTCTGCTGTCATTCCACAGGTGTCTGGTACCTGTCCACTTTGACAGACCCGGTCAAACAACATGATGCTTTGGCACAGTTGACCTGCACCTGTCAGCCCTGGGAGTACGGATCACATGTTGGACTCTTGCTGCTTTTATACTGCCTGTCTTGCACAGTGTCCAATAAAAGTCACCACCAATAACAGTCACCACCAGAACGGGAACTGGCTAGCGAAACATGTGGTCATGTAACACAATGCTTGACATCATCCTCTGTGATGCACACAGGCAAGGCACGTCTGATACTGCACCACTTCAATATCTCTGCAGTGACTGGGACCTGCCTCTAGGCTCTGCAGAGCACACCTGCAATGACTGGTTATAGACAGACCATACCTCTCAGGCATGTACCTGGACTGGCACACCCACGGCTGAGGTGTCCCCATATTCCACTATGTTGTACACACATCCCAGCTGGTTAATTAGCACAATGCATCACAGGTGCTGCATGTGCAAATAACTGTGTCCGGAACTGCTATACACAGTGTTACAAGCTGCGGATTCAACATACCCCACAGTTACCAGACCTCATTTCATGGTGTACTGGACAGTTGGGCTCATACTGCTGCTACTGATGTGAGAATGACAGTAACCCACACTTAACTGTGATAGCCAAATATGTACCGACACATTAGGCATACGCTGTCTGTGAGTCATAACCACCGCTCGGCTGGATCGACCCATACACACCACCTCCAAGACCAAGAGTATCCTTGACATGGACACTACCAACATGTGACTGCTGTTCCACACCTGGGGTTATCCCCTCATTGGTGGAATCCGAACATATGCTACTCACCCTTGTTAGCCACATACCGGTACCACACACTTCATGGCATACACAGTACAAGAGTACTACAACACCTACTACAGATGTCTTATGACAGCGGTAGTTGACGTCATGACACACGTGCAGGTGGACAATGCACATACAAACACTGAGACATACCCCAGTGCACTTCATTAGCACGTACACGACAAAATGGATCATGCTATTCCACACAGAGCCATGATGGTACACACAAGATAACAGACACCACTCTGGGGGTGCAGTTCCATGGGCATACTTTACAACAACAGGTGGGGGCTGTTGCACAGTGGTGTTCATTCCCATGGGTGGGGTAACTCACTGGTCAGCCTCGGTAGGGCCACGGGATCCCTCATCACATTCTCCATAACTAGCTACGTACACATTACTGCAACACATTCCGGGATGTACCACAAGGCATTATGGTGGTATGTCAGTAGTCACTGGCAATACCCACATCTGCTCACACATACAACTGTCACTCTGGAACATGACAGAAACAGGTGATGTTGGCAACATGCTGTCTGATGGCTTCAATGCTAACATTGCACCCTCTCACTCCCTACGGGGCCACATTCCTTGCAGGAACATTGCGGTGTCCCTGCGGTCACACCTACACAGTACTGACCTGCACTCTATATGTCCTGGGACACTGGCCCCTTGTCACCCTACAAAATCTCAGGCTGTGATGTCCACAAACCTCTGAACGACATGTCTCCCCACTGGGACACCATATTCAGTAATAGCTTTGTACCAGACATTGTGGCCCCTGACTGGCACACAGCGACAGTTACACTCCACACAGGTGGTGCCACAATGCACGACTGGGACTATTGCCCTACACACCTGACTAGACTGTTCTGCATGGCTATAGGGCACATCATCATGGACATCATTCGCTGAGACTTTGTTGTGCTCTGGTCCTTTGATGCCAGCCGGGTTGGTCTTGTTGGGGCCACAGCATGCCCCCTACACCTGGTGAACTCCTTTCATACAGTGACCAGAGTAGTTGATGATGACACAGGGGTCCACACAGCCTACATTGTCCTCTCGCTGCCTTTCAGCACCGTTCTCCATTCTGGTATTGACAACATACACATCCACCTGCACATCAAACATATGTCTCAGGATGTTATGCAAAGTGGCTAATGGATGGGACACACACACTGAGGGTAGCATACCATATCACATACTGCATTTCAGTTACACTTGGCATACCACAGTCCTCAGTCATGGGGCCCTCATGTTTGGTATATGCTTCCCTGAGATACAGGCTACCACAGAGGGTCCTTCCCTGCCTAGCTTTACAGGCCACTGCATACCAAGCACCGTTGTTGATCCACCAGCTGATACTGACCCCATCCATACGGGTGTCACTGTGACGGATACCCGATATGAACATCATGGCCTCAACCTGCATGACACTAGGTATGAACATCACCTTTGCAGTACACCATCCACCCACTGGTTATCACATAGGTGTTAGTCCCCTACATACATGTCGCATTGTACGTGTTCATACTACACACGTATGTCGCACACACTCCTGTGATTACCACATTACCACTGTGGCATGGATATCCTTCTACGTGTCCACACTTGTCTGTACTGGGTGTGTAGCTGGTACATAGGCACCCATTGTACCTCTGAACACCGGACTTATACACACATTCAAGGGTACAACACCCCACTTAGGGTGTACCTTACACAACAGCTACAGCTTTACATAACACAACATTAACACGCCATGATGTTTATTGAGCTACGACAGTTAAAGTATGTGGCTGAAGTACAGACACCACGTCTGTACACATTTGCAGACTAAATACTCAGGGGTGACCTCTGCTGCAAAGACAGGGCCCATGTCTGCAACTATGTTAATGGATATACTCCGCATACGCGACATAAACAATAGCCACTGTGAGCATCATGCTCATGGATAATGTGCACACACGCAACAATGTGTGGGATGTGCTTGGGGGTTGCATTGCCAGACCGGACACTCACCATGCTTTGGAACGGGATTCCTATGTACATCACGCAGGGACACTCAGTAGCACTGTTCATGTGATACCTCACTTGGTGGATGGTGGACACATGTACGCCAGGGATCACTGGAGTGGCTGTATTGTGCAGAGGTGCAGGTTACACATGGCTCTTCTGTTCACAGGACACTACCCTAGAGAGGTGCCTCTGGTGTGAACACTGTACCTGTTGTTACACATAGACTTGCCAAACTGCATGGTACCCCACTATGAACCTGTGGAGCTATTACATGTCCTTTGTGCATGGTTACTGGAGTAGCCCTTCCATTTACATTAGCAATCACGCTATTACAATGTCCCATGACTACAGGCCATATGTATCCTGTTATTGTACACACCAATCATGTTCTTGTTTGTCTGTCACATCTCTTCTGCTATTCTAGTATAGGGGAAATGTTTGCGTCCTTTGCAAATGAACAGAGTGGATTACATTATTTATTTCATCATAACTGTTTATAAATAAATTAATTAAATAATGCTACTCACATCACTATACGATACCTTTGGTATGCATAATATGCCTGTTCTCCTGTGTAGCATATCTGACATATCAATCTACTATATTATACATTACACATATTTTACATGGTATCCCATAATGCAAAGCATACTTGCAGTGCGGGACCACCTTAGACATGTCATTGTCATTATATGCCCATACACATGCGTACTGTTACAGTATATCAACATATACTATCCCCTGCTATGGCACATACTTGTTGGACATACCCTGCCACTGATGGCGGGTTGTATGGTGTTGTTCTGTTTAAAGCCCTCATGTTGCATCCCTTGTGGTGTCTGTGCTGTTTACCTTGTGGCCCACTGCTGGACGCACAACTTCTACAAGCGTTAGTATGATCAGCAAGACATCACTACATAAATACCATTTCCCACTTTATGCATTGCGGACACTTTTAATTATTGCAAACCAGGCTATACATACACTGACATAGTTAATACAGAACATGCTATACATACAGTTACATACCGAGTGTTCTACATACCTTGATATCGTTCCGGTATTTCGTCTCTATCTCGCTCTTCTGTATCACTATTTAAAGTGTTTTACGGTATGAGCATACGGTTTGCATATCTGGCAAGTCATCCTTATATACGTCGATACCTGCAACATGTGGTTTACTGCCGCCAATTGGTGTTCCTGTGTGACTAATTACATGCACATCAGCTGTGCAGCTACTCCATTCGCCAATTACGTGGCAACAGTGGGGTATAATTGAATTCTCCACTTGGGCGTTGGCCATTTGCCTTACCTTCGGGGAGACAGCCTGTGTTGTGTTTTGTTGTGTGTAATTGCAACTGCTATGTGTAGAGCCAAGTGTAGTTTGGAGTCATGTCCCCCGTGGATTGTGTGTGACAGCTTGAGTATGCGGTTCTACATGTGACTGTACCTGTCATCGCCCCTGTCTGATAACAGACTATTGCAAACAACATCTGTAACATCGCCGTTTGTTCCATTATACAATGGATACAATTTGGTATGGGGCCTTTAAATTTGTCTCCCACAAGGTATGTTAACGGTTCAGCAGATGTAATTGACTAACTGGATGTTTGTGCTGTGATTACGGTCTGTATTGCTATTGTTTACAGTGTGGGGGATGTAGGCGGGTGTACTTAGCATATACGGTTTTGTGGGGCTTGCATTTCTACATAGTCCATATATCTGTGTGTGGGCTCCTTCCCTAATTAAAGAGCTATCACATAGTAGACTTCTGTTATGGGATTTTACATTGGGTCATTGTTAATTGGTTTCTATATGGTATGCAGGTGAGGTTGATACTTCCATACCTCCAGATGTACAGCGATATGTGCAGGGATATTTCTAAATGACAGCTATCCCGTGTATGTCTGTCCCACATATTTGCAGTCATTGCAGTGGTGTTGGTGTCAGACCCTCTGTGGCATGGCTTGCCACCTTTTCATATGGCCATAGTTGGACACTTGCGGGTCACACAGTGGTGTTTACAGGCTGACATATAGCCACGGTCAGTACACAGGATAGCACATACTTTTATCCTCATTACATACCTATTGTTCTTGGACTTTGCCTACTTATCATTTTGCATGTAACATTTCCGTTTCTTACATACAGGCATGACTATTTCCTGCAACTATTGCGTAATATTTGGGACATACTAATGTCCTACACTCTCGGACAGTTGCCCTTTGTAATGTTTCATGTCAAGACACACCTGCTCAGGGAGGGGCTGTCCCTCCCAATGTGGGACAGGTGTTTACCGCATGCTTACGGCTAGCTATACCCGCACCTATCGTAATCATCTACCTCCGAGTTGGCACCTACAGACACACGATGCAGACACACACACACACACACACACACACACACACACACACACACACACACACACACACACATTACAGTCACACGGAAATGCACATGGCACCCCCAACACACACACATACACAGGCTACATCACTCACAAACACAGTTGTACACGGTACCTACGTGGACCGCACCGCCGGCAGCGGTGACTACAAGTCCTTACTATCGTCATAATATTGCTCGCAGTTCTACTGTTCCAGTACTGTGTTCTTTCTGTCTTTCAGCCTCGTGGTTACACGTGTCGGTGTATTACATGTTCCATAGTTGGCGGTATCCTATTTATTTGTACCTCCAAGGTGTTTTGAATGTCATTGACCTATCTATATATTTGCAGATGTCAGTGACTCCTTATATATCGACATATATATCACACTATCGCCCTTTCTATCTGTATTATATATGTGTGTATATATATATATATATATATATATATATATATATATATATATATATATATACATATCTCTGACAGGGGTGGTGACAGGCACGCTACACCTTTCATTGTGTGCATTGTGTGTTTGTCAGTGTATACTGTGTTTTCTGGACTCCGCACGTTTGTGTCTGTACCTGTCACATTACACACCTGCCATAGGTTAGGATTACCATCTGTCCCACTTTGCGACGGACAGTCCCTCTTTGTGCAGTTGTGTCCTGCAAAATATTTGTGAACATGGCAAATGTCCTGTGACTTTGGGACAAACATATTCCCTATAGTTTATGTAATAGTTGCATACAACACTTATTCTGTATCTGAACCACCTACATGTTACAGGACACAGAACACGTACCTACGACCATTACTAGAATAAGCTTTTATCTAGGCAAAACACTGATGTTCTGGTTTTCGTACTGGCCGGGTGTATGTGTCGGCCTGCAGACATCTGGCGTATGTCCCACATTGGTAATTTGAAATGTGGCAACCCTACCGTATGTACATCTTGGCTAGCAATAGTGTTGGGTGATTGTATACATGATTGCCTGTTCAACTCCTGGCAGTGGTCGTTTTACCCTTCAGAGCAGGCGCTATTTGTTCAGGGGTGACTAATGCTGGTTTCACCTGTTCTGTACATCATTGACCATGATCTGTGCAGTGGTCGGTGAAGCTTAGCCCTGTTTCGCACATATCCATATAGTCGTATTTAAACATCACTTACCAGCAGTGGGCAACGCATATTCCTGCTAATGTGTGCTACACATATTCTGATGACCTGTATCTGGAATGCATTACCTGTGCCGTCAGGATTACGTTACATCCCTTGCAGGGCATGGGACCGGGAACATGCATGATGGTCACTGCATATACCACTTGGACATCTGGGGGATGTACACGTATTATGTCATTTTGTATGTGGAGTAGACTACAGCAGTTACTCCACATTGCACTCACATGGATAACTCCATTAGTTTACATATTGATGAGTCCAGTTAATGGTATGTCCATGTGATGTTTACTGGATGTACTCCGGTATTGGGTATGTATATCACAATGAGCTACACCCGATAATGTGCTACACCTTCATACGACCGTGGGTGCAGCATGCTGGGGTGACGAATACCTGTCATGGGTACATCCCCTGCCTTGACACAACATCCATGATTACATTATGTGGAGCCCCTCATTAACGCAGCGGGGAATCCCTGCTGAGTGTGTGCAGGACAGTGCTTACACACATGTGCTCCCGCGATTGCCTCTGCTCCAGTAAGCGACAGTTGCTTACTCAATGTTGTGGCAATGGGAGACACTGTTTGCCCTGTTTGGTGTTTTGCCTCTGACAATCGGGCGTGTACCTACCAATGTACCTGAGAACCTATACACACAGCACCGACAGATGCTGATGGGCGCATGTACTGTTCAGGTGTTGACATTCCGTGTTCCAATGGCTGTTGCGTGTACAATGTTTGAGGGCTGCCTATGTAGGATTCCACAGTGGGCCACCTGTACATCACAATTTACAGGTGGTCTTGTTTGTGTGCCATCCATTTTACTGTGTGTGCAGGTGGAGAGGGTGTCAGTCCGTGGGGGCCTACACTGTCAGGGTATGTGCTATACGTTCCCTCTTTGCCAAGGCGTAGGCATATCGGGTATGCCTCCGTCTGCCTACTGGGGCTGGCACAGTGTGTCCGTGGTCTGGATCCCTCTGTGCCTGTGTTGGCCTTAGCAATTGCGGTGGGCTGTGAGGCCCTCCACCATTTTGACCCTGCTGCAGCTGTTTCTGCAGGATCATATTATGTAGCATGGCACATACTATGACGATGTGGGCACACATGCCTGGAGAGTACTGCAAGGCTCCACCAGATGTGTCCAAGCACTGGAACTGTGATTTCAGCATCCCAAACACATGCTCTATGATGATTCTGGTTTGTGCGTGTGCCTCATTATGGCGTTCTTGCATTGGTGTGTGTGCATTTCTGATGGGGGTCATCATCCACGGCTCCAGTGCATAGCCAGCATCCCCCACAAGGTGGCCTTGTGGGATGTCCCCCCTGACAAATACCTGATACAGCTCTGAGGCATGCCAGATATGGGAGTCGTGGTAGCTTCCAGGGCTGCCAGCACACACATCCATGATAATGCCCTGGGCATTGCACATGACCTGGCAGTTGATGGAGTGGAATCCCTTACGGTTTATGTAGGGCCTACCATGATCACCGGGTGGTGACTTGATATGTATGTGCTTGCAGTCTATTGCACCCAGTACCTCCGGGTAGTTTGCCACACAGTGGAAGTGACGCATATTTCTGGCCAACTCCTCCTGAGTTTGGGGGAAGTATATCTGCTCATTGGCATGTGGTAATATGGCATCCAGGAACTGGTGTAGTACCCTGGATGCCGATGCCTGTGAGATCCCCATTATATCTCCAGTTGGCCTTTGAAAGGTACCTGTGGCTAGTATTCGCAAGCTTACACATACCTTCGTGTCCACTGGGATGGGTTCCCCTCTGTTGTTTCTGGTTCTCAGGCGTGGCCGGCACAGCTCTACTATTTATTGTAAGATGTCCCTGTCCACCCTGTGATGCTCTACTATCTCCAGATCATGTAGCCCCTGGTAGGTTACCCTTGGTCTGAACACTCTTCTCCTCCTCCGAGGTCTACGGTGGTTGTCGGCATCATCCTCCACAACACCGTTGGTCTGTAACACATGCTGATGAATCACAGCTATGGGAGCTCCCAACATGTACATTTTAAAAGTTCCCCGTCTGTTTACACCTATGGTGCAGTGTTTGGGAATACACAGGTGTGTGTTGGGTGCTTTCACACTTTATACTATTTTGCTGTGAACACTGATGATGTCATAGGGTGTGTATGTACGATCGTGGCTACAGGGTATCTTCTGTGTTTTATTACCGGAACCACTATTGTGCTGCCTTTGGTGTTGCATTACACTTGGCTGCCGTAAATTACCTCCTGCCCTTCCCTTTACATTTGTGCATGTTACACCTACCATTTGCTGGCATGCATCCAGCAGCCTGCTTTCATTTGTACTTTCCTAGACCTGGCTTATCTTGCGTAATGTGTTCTATTGCTGGTCTGCTGTGGGTTTGCTTTGCTCTGCTATGACAGTTCTCCTATCTTTGCATTCCAATTCCTCCCCTCCTTTCTTTGCAGTCCTATGCCTCCCCTATCCTGTTTTGCAGGTTTCTGCATGCAGGCTTGTCTACTGCCGTCGATTGGCCGCCGTGAGTTGATTGGCGTTAATTGCTCAGTAGTACGCCAATTACTCTACTTCTGCATTTCTTTCTTTTCTTCACCTGACATTCCTGTTTGCGCTATTGTTCGTGGCACGTGCATCCGCATACCGGATTTTGGGCACGTTTTCATCCCCGTGCACATGCGCTTTCGGGCACCATTTGTGCTCTCAGCTGATCGATCCTAGACCCTCCTCCCCACCCCTGTCCTGCAGCTTTGCTTAGCAATGGCCAGGCCAGATTTGCATTGCTCCAATGTGCTTACAGCTACGGTGATACACCCCTCTGCTGATGTCATGTATCACCTCTGAGACACTCCTCGGTGTTATAGCGCTGCGCCGTCTGGTACATCCTTCATCCGGTGGGTCGCTTGCGATTCAGTATTACCTGCCTCATTTGCATGGCATTGACTACTAATTCATAGTTACAGCGCCGAACACTGTCGCAGGCTCTTGGCAACCCTTGCGCCTTGCTTGTGGTGTACCATGCCTACCATTGCGTATTATGGTGAAATCCTGATTTGTCTTACATTGCGATTTTATGACATTTGTATATATTTTCTTTGTATTCTTGTTTGCGCACACATGCCCTGTGTTTGTACTGTGAGTTACTGTGGACATGACATTAAATATTTTTTAGGTGTTGTGCATCTTTTCTTGTGCCATTGGCTGTGTATTTAGCCATTGGCATATGTTAACTTTGTAATACATGAGTCTGGTCCGCTTCCCTAGTTCCGATGTTCTGTTTGGGAAAATGTAAACCGTGTTTTTTGGTTTACATTTCCATGGGCTTACACTATGCCTGCACCACTTCGTGAATCGCTGTATGCCTTTATTTGCATGGTGCGACACTGCGCATGGGGTGATTAGCATTCCTATGCCGAGGGCTGCACAGATGTAGCATATGCCGGTAGTGCACATGGAATTGGTTCGTACCTGAATCGTTCGGCGGACATATTTGGCGTTATCCCGCATACGCTACGCCTGCACCTGGCGCAAGCTTCATGAATCCGGGGGAATATTTTAACTATGGATACAGTTTTAATTTAGCTTATTTTTTGCAGGTATGCACTTATGAAATGTACTGTTGTGGGGCTACAACAGTTTCTGTAGCACCTTACTGCAAATGAGTAAGGATATGAGCAGGAGTTTCTTCCTGTTGTGCCCCATTTGAGTTCCTCAGCCTTCGTTTGTCCTGTTTATGACTTCGAACAAGTTACTTTACCAGAGAATACCGCTGGGATGCTCCTGAAAAGGGACACATTTGACCATTGGGCTGTCCCAGGCTTTTAGTAAATGCATTACAGATTTGTCTTTTGATGTAGCTTCTTAGTTTGTTTGTCTTTGTCTTTTCGGCTTTTCCCGGTTAGGGGTTGCCACAGCAGAACTCCGATCCACTAATGATTGGCAGTCGATTTTTTTTATGGTGCGAGTTGCCAGCCAACGCCCAACCTTCAGCGAAGGCACAGCCATTCATGCACGTCTTTCGGAGGCCACTCGACCGTGGGAAGGACATGTAGCTTCTTAGTGCTTCACTATATGCTGTATGCAGAGGTACTCCAGATAACTGCAGTATAGCTCCATCTGTATGTGGAACTAGATACTGCAGACAGTATCTTCTTTACTCTCCATAATGCATGCAGTATTTTTCCATAAGCATGTGAGGCCAGTCATAGCCAGAAGCATAGGGCTCATCTTCTTAAGAGGCCAATGTGGAACACAGACCCTAACAATGTGTGACAAATGGTCAAAATGTGGAACGCCCTATTTTCACACTGCACAAAACATGCCATTACCATGGAGCATGGTAGAACATCTGTAAAACTGAATAAAACACTTGTACATCAGCAATAGCCTTTTTCATGTCACCAAACGATGCCAAAAGGAACTTGGACAGATGAACCTGACAATTTTTTAGTTCTGAATGCTTAGACTGAATATCTATAAACCTATTTTCTGAATCTGTCAAATGTTCTACCATCCCTGTCAGAGGGAACTGGATTAGAAACAGCCAAGTGTTTGGAGCTAGGGGTTTTACATAAAAAAATACTGAAGGATCAGCTCTGGGGGTGTAGAAGAGTTACCTCCAAGACTGAGGAACCTTATACAGTTTTATCTCATTTCCCAGGAGCATTAGCTTGTCTGTCAGTGGAAGCACTGGCTATATTAAAAGCACACCTCTCAACCTCTAAGACCAAGAAATTTGGACAATGCAACATATAATGTGGAACAATGGCTCAAAATCAGGGATAGGCTTTAAATATTGCTACTGTAAACAGAAAGTCATTAGAATAACAGGCTTTGTATTAACATGCATTTTCTGAAGGATATGAAGTCTGAAACTCAAATGTGTGCCAGAATTTAATCACTTCAATACTCAGTGATATGCCAGAAAAACTAAGATTTTGCAACAAAAAGACCCAGAATAAAATTAAATTAATATGCATCATCTGTATGTTTAATGCCTACTGCTATTTTCTGATATCATGTTAGTGTATTTTCTGTAAAGGTCAAAACTGGTAGCTTTTCTCCCCAGGCCTTCACTGAAATGGGTTTTACCCTAGTCAGACTTTCTTGTTAAGGAAAAGATAAATAAATAAAAATATTTTTGTTTTATTTTACTTACATCTGTTCACCTGGAAAGATCACTTATCCACTTATAAAAATGGATCTACTTCAGGTTTACCTGCGGTAACACAAATAAATACAAACTATTCACCAATAAATGCATACACTAAATTTACAATCTCAGTAATTGCTATACTGTATAAGGTACAAGAGACACAACTGATGTATATATGACACATTATCTTACCCTGGACGTTTCTGATTCCATGGTGACAAAACTGCCAGACAGCTAGAGTTGCTTTGCTCACGAAGATCTGTGGCCAGTGTCATTGGCTTCCATCCTTCTGAGACCCATTACTTATAGGTTCATAGGTTGGTACTGGGCTATCTGCCCGAAGGCATATATTAGCCCAGCCACGTTGTGCAGTATTCACCGCCCCTTTAGTAGTTCCCTAGACCCTTGTACTAGCAGCTAGTACCCTTGGGCCCTATCTAGTAGTGCTGTTGGTGTGATCCCTGGTGTGAACTTTATGTTACTCATCCACTCATCAAGGTTTCTCTTGAAGAGTGATAGTGAGAGGCTCTGTCTTATGTAGATCGGGACCCTGTTCCGTAGTAAGGGAAGTCTCTGCGAAGGGAATCTATCCCTCCAGCATATTCTATTCATTGTTGTGTTGAGGTTTATATCCCTAGAGCGTGTAGCTCGAGTAGATTTGGTTTTGCTAAGATGTAGCATGTTCAACAATTCTGGGTTGGACATGGCTCTGTACATTAGACAGAGATTGCCTCTGAGAAAGCAGTATGCAACAGAGAACAGACTTAGCTTTTTCAATCATGCTGCATAGGGCAACTGTTTGAGGCCAGTAATCCTCTTGGTTAGGTACCTCTGTGGTCTCTCCAGATGCTGGAGATGTCTAGCCAGGTACATTCCAGTTGGTGCATTGTACTCTATAATGGGTCTGATGAGGGAAGAGTAGAGGGGCACCATTACATCCTTAGATCTTGATACGAACCCTTTCGTGATCAGATGGGTCACATAGAAGGATTTTCTAACCACTTTGGCAACATAGTTATCAAAGGATAGCTGACTATCTACTTGGGTCCCTAGATCCCTTATTTCTTCTTCAGATTTCAGGGGATTGGCTGTAAATGCGGTGTATGAGCCAATCAAAAACTGTAGCGCATAGCCAATGCTGTGTAATGTGGAAGGGCAGCAGAGAGCTATGCATTGGTTTGTATATCGCGATGCAGATTGGCAGTAATTGCAGCACACAAATCAATCAGACTGTGTGTAGCGGAGCCACAGCTGTTCAGTGCAGAACAGCGGAACAGTGGCTTTGCTCATCATTAAATGCGGAGCGTTCCACATAATCCGGAGGACTTGGATGCTCGGCCCAGAAGCGCATTAATTTCAAAGAGCTTTCCTACTGATTCAACCTTGTGCATTGGCAAGGCTTGCCAATATACAATGCCAAATTACTTAGGCATAGAGCAACTGTTTCCACATTTAGAAATCTCCTTTTGGAATCAGACATAGGACTCTGCCATTCCCTATAAGGATACTCTAAATGAACAGTGTCCTTTCTTTTGGAAACAGGTGCATTACAGAACACCTGTACCAAACTGTTTTAGAATATAAAGTCAGACAGAGGAGCGGAGAGCGAAATCCAAGTATTTAAGCCACAGTTTATTCAGACAACGTTCCACAAAATAAATATATGACACTCTGTATAACACTCTGTATTTGAACATAAACGCTTTTGAACACACGCGTTTTCGTCTATAAAATCAGACTTCATCAGATGAACCATAAGTTTGACTACATTCCTTTTATAACCTGACCAATGAAATCAATTACTGAACATAATTTAAACAATTAACAATGTTATAAATACGTTTAATACCATACTTGAATGAATATACTTCCCTACCACATAAAAAACAATCTTTCATATTTAAAAAATAAATAAATACCTTTCCAATAATTTACATAGTTTTATTCCCTTTCATTTATAAAAAATCAAGAATGTTTGTGTGAATAAATATATCCATTTAAAATTCTATAATATTCAACTGCCCTCTAGTGGAAATTCATATTATTAACCTGGTAACATCCTAAATTAAAAACCTTTAAATAAAATGCCATTTTGTATTATTTAAAACCACTAACTTAATGTTGTGAAATTTTATAAAAATACAATGTTTAAAAATGTATAAAAGTGTTCTATATAAATCAATTTTTGAATTGCAAAATGTTGTTATAGCTTAGCTGCCCTTAATTTCATAATCGGTATAATACTTGTGTATTCATTCAACCCTGGTGGGTTGTAGGCTTCCAGTGTTACCTGCCACCAAAGCTCCCTATATTCAATTTTCTCCTCTCAGGGGCCCCCTCTTATATCTCTCTGAGTGTGTTCTAACACTGTAAATTTGAAGGTGGCTCCTGTACATTCCTTATTATGTTTAAACAAAGCATTTGTATCCTTGCAATTCTTAATATCATTAAGATGTTCGTATATCCTTCTTTTAAGTTTTCTTTCCGTTTTCCCTATATAGAAAGAATTGCAACTGTTAGCAGAGGCAATGTGGCCAGGATTACTCTTTCCTTTATTTATTTTTATTAGAAAATGTATGGATTCCAAACAGATATATTTCAGTGGTACAAATTTATACCTCTCAACTGTACAGATTTTTGCAGAATGTCCAAATTTTTGCCTCATATTTTTGGTCCATTTTTCATAAAATTGTGGTTTTCTGGCAAAGTAGTGACAAATCATTTAAGACTGAAGTTAGAAAATAATGACAGACATTTGAGTTTCAGGCTTCATTCCATTTAAAAAAATCATAATACAAAACCTGTTATTCTATCAACTTTCTAAGTTTGTAAGAAAAATATTTCAAAATTATCCCTATTTTTTTGCATATGGCATTGTCCAGATTTCTTGCTCTTAGAGGTTGAAAAGTATGTGGTACATGTATTATGTAGATATCTGCAGTTGTATGTAAGTTTACTGTTAAGAAGAATGTAAAAAAAAAAAAAAAAATATATATATATATATATATATATATATATATATATATACACATATATATATACATATATACACATATATATATATATATATATATACATATATTACAAATAGCATTGCAGCTTTGAAGCACATATTATAAGTTAGTGTATGAAATATGGAAATATCCATAGTTGTCTGAGACATTTCTGTCTCTATTCTTGAAAGCATATGCTATGAATGCCATGCGGCTTACACTGGAATAGTTGACATTGTCAGTGTTTTCTTTTTGTTATCATAATGGAATCAGTTACATTCTGTAGTTGTCCTTAACCTTACTGTACAGATTTTATTATATTTCTATACAACTATCAGGATTCTTGAATTTTGATAATCTTTTCTTAACTTTGGTAGTGTACAACATGATTGGATGATCATTTCTTATTAATTATAAATTACTTGCACATTTCTATATTGCACCATTGTAACTGCAATACTCTATTGTGCACTGAGCTGTTCTGAGTTTCATGTTGTACATTAGCATGTTGCAAAGTTATCTGCAAGTTTTGCACTAATATCAGTGTAATGCACCGGATTCAACAAACTTTACTGAATCTGGCCCATAGTCTCGACATACTAGCAGGAATTTGTAAAACATAGATCAGGTAGTCATGATCTGATCAGTGTTTAGTTAAATTTTAAAATTTGATGCTAGCAATGCAACCTTAATACTGCAGAAATTATGGTTAACTTGAAAACCAGCTTTGACGCTATGAACTGGCAATGCCAGTTTTTAACTCCTTCATCTCCAGCTCTAAGCTACTCTATAATAACCCCCAAAATCATATTTACTCTGAATCATGTTACAAGTGTGATAACTACAGAAAGGATTAAGAGAGGGATGCCCCATCCACCATACTATTTCATTTAGTCACATAAGTATATATAGTTTCTCAAAGTAAAGGTGACACAATACAAGATCAATATCCAACCCTTCAATAATCTTCGGCCAAGCTGATTTGTGAACAACTATATGGCATGGGTTAGAGATCCTCACTTTAGTTCCGACAATGTTGTTTCATGTTTTAAATATTTAGAATCTTTTACAGGCCTAATAATCAATGAGAAAAAATGTATTATTCCCACTAAAAATGCTCAGGACATTTTTCATACCAGGAAGGGAGAGAGATCTTATATAAGGCTGTACTTATATAGGTATCAGTATGGCATCTGACCCAAATAATAATACAGAGGAAAGATTTAAACTTCTTTATCAACAAATTTATAGTGGTGTAGGCTGTTCAAACAAATTTTTTTTGTTTTTTCTAACAAAAATCCAAATGATTAAAATGCATATTTCCCCCAAATTAATTTCTTATTGAGACATTTACCCCATGTCTATAAATCTAGCCATCATAACAAATTTATTTTATTTTATTTATTTGATGCAAAAGTAATCCTTGTTAAAAGTTATATATTTATTAATATTTATTCTGGTAAAGGTGTATTGGTAGATCTTTTTGTTAGTCTGTCATTTTTTAGTTAGTTTGGTTTCTTAATTAATAAAGTTTTGATTAGTAGATTACCCTATCCAAAGTGTTAATAACCTGATCTTAGATTGGAATTTGTCTCCAGCTTTCTAGATTCAGTTTTAGTTAGCACAGTCTCTGATTACACTATGGTGTTAATGGGGAAGCAGGACTTTTCTAAAGGAATGATTTTAATACTTTTATTACTCTTAACAGAACCACCCTCTTAACTACTCCTCTGCTCCAAACAACCTGATTATATATAAGCAATGTTTTAGACGCTTTCATTATACTCAACTAGGATCGCTTGTTTGTGTGTTACAATAAAGGATATTCCATTTTAACTCAGCTGTATACTACCTATAATTTTATATTTGATTATTTTGCAGCACATATTTTATAGTTATTTTTTTACGTTTTGATCTTTATTAAGTGAACTAAAGGCATAACATAATTTTGGAAGTCAACATAATACCATCCATACTGTAAAGTTTCTTCTTGGTTTGTTTGTTTGTTTCATCTTAACAAATTCCAAGCTTTAATTTCTAACTTTCTTTGGGATGGTTCCCATTCCAGAATAAGTAGGCAAAAACTATTTTTGCTGAAACATCTAGCAGGAGTGGGAGGTCCCATTCTTCAGAAATGTGATGGGGCAGTAGCTAAGTGTCAAAATATACATTCCAGGTTTAACCCACATCCAATATGGCTATGTGTGGGGATACGTCTACATACAGAAAACAAAAGAAACACTTTACATGATTCTAATAAAGGCTGGGACCTAGGGGTCTATATTAGAACATTGAAGGTTTATAGTTCGAATCAATAAAGGTCGATGTTTAATGATCAAACTATGAAAACATTGAATGTTCCGAAAAAATAATAAAAGAAAAAAAAAAAAAAACTAAAGGGTGTAGGTGGGGGGGCAAGCCCCCATGCACCCCTGCTTTAATATACCAACTCCGAGACCGCACTACTTTGAAGTAAATGGATATCTCCCCTTACAGAGATTTCCATTTACACGAACGATGTTCTGAACGTTCGCTATTGTTGTGTCGACAATATCAGATTCGATATTGTCGGCTTTTGACAATGTAATATAGACCCAGGGCCTAGGGATTGGAAGCAATGTGTATTCAACTGAGGGAAAACTCTTATAAGGGCATACTATGGAGATGATTATGGGATTCAGAAGTTTGATGAATAGCAGATGAGCCCCTATACTGGAATAATTGCATTAAAGATGACATAATCTTCTTTAATGACAACTGAAATTCTTTCCAGTCCAAATTCAAAAACACTAAACTGTTGTGGTGACAGTATTTATAGTTGCCATCTATTCTATATAAACATAATACATTTGAATGTGATAAGAGCTTGAGAGTACTTAAGAAAGGGAAGGTCCACGAATACTCTTATACTATCTTAAACGTAGTCACTTTTGCAAGGATTCCTTCTCAAACTCACTCAATACGATGAGTCTGATTATGGAGAAGTGGTCTCATTGCTGTGAAAATATAAACAATACACACATGTGGTGCAGCGTAATTAGAACAAAGCCTTATCCATACATTCCTATGGTGCATCGATTCACATTGTCCAAAATCTTCCACCATTAGCAACATTATTCCACACATCCACACAAACGGGGTTTGATTACTATAAATAACTGCAGACATTGCAACAACCAATCAGCTGACCATATACAAATAATATGGAGTTATTCCCAAATTAGTAAGATGTGGTTAATTATAATTAAAGCCTACCGCTGGACATCACGCTGTCAACTTCCAGAGGCTGATTCCCCCAATGTTTGGCTGCTAGAGATTATTCCAACTGCTATTCATGTAATACCTTTACTTTATAAATGGATTAGATTAATATGCTCCATTTTTATAGGTTTCCCCTTTAAGTACTGAAAAGAGATGCCTCATAATTGGCATAATACTTTTGTACAATTTGCATATAGACTGTATAACTCCACCACACATGAATAAACTGGACTTGAATTCATGGTAGGTGATCAGTTTTCATGCTATGGCAACAATAATAACATGTTTTAGATGCGAGAATAAAAATAGTTGAATTTGATTATAGTTTGTAGCATATGATATTTGGTTCTCTTATACAAACCAATATTATCATATATTAGGTTTAATTATAAAACAAGACTTTCATTGATTAGACATTGCAATTTTTATTAAAGTTTATTCCTGTTTATTTACTCTGTTAATATGATTCTTTAGTTTAAAATATATGTAGGTTATATGTTATTTGGTTCATGTATTAAGTGTTTGATTTGATACTCTGCTACTCTGCTATGAACTTGTAATGTACTGAAGTGTTTTTTTTTTTTTTGCTGTTGTTAATTATGTCTCTTTATTTGTAATCATCCAAAGTTGCTTTTTGATTGCGATAACCCTTCTATAGTATTTTTTTTTTTTTGTGTCTTTCGGCTTTTCCGGTTAGGGGTCGCCACAGCGGAACTCTGGTCCGCTAATGATTGGCAGTAGATTTTTACATGCTGGCTTGCCGGGCCTAATGCACAACCTGCAATGAAGGAACGCCCATTCATGCATGTCGCCACACAGAAGATGCTCTAACTGAGAATCGAACGGGCAACGTCTAACTGTGAGGCGAAGAGTTTAACTTAATTGGAAATCAGAGATACTTAGGAAATGTAGCAATATACTTTTACAACATATTTTGCTAGTTCTTTCAGTAAGTCTTTAAGATTGTTACAGAAATTCTTATTTACAATTAATAAACATAACCAATAAATAATGGACCAATGTCAGTTACCTTAAAAATCAATAAAAAAGACATTTCATTCATCTTCATTAATTAAATCCATCTGTACTGAACTTCAATATTAGCATATTTCCTTATAAAACACGTTTTACACTCCTTCAACTCATAGTGTTACCTGTACCAGCTCTAAAATTGTAGCTTTTCTATCTCTAGGTAAATCCAAATATTTTTTCTGAAAAATATATGGCAACAGTGCTCTCAGGACAGGTTTTTAATGCACTGCAACTTATATTCCTAACTATACTGTACAAACCCTGGCTGATACTAAATTAATAGCAGGGCTACTATATTACTTGTACTTCCCTGTAGAAATGGATTGAAACTAGATATTTCAAGTGGTCTGCTTTAATCTGATATTCAGTGGATGAGATGCCATAGTATTGGAGCCACAGCATAACTGCATCCACATGTGACCACATATATTGATTGTTTTTAAATCTAGAATGCCATGTCAAAATCCACAGATCCATGATGATACACTGGATAACATTCTGGTAATGGCTTGGCAAGATGGTCAGGCAAAAGAAAATAAAATGGTAAAAAAACATTCTTACTATATACTGTAAATTAACATTTTATCATCTGCAGTACAGCTGCTAATGACATATAATGTTAAACTAAGGTGACTGGAAAGATGATTTCTGATGCAAATATGAAAGACTGAACCCACAATGTCTCACTACCTATATTAGCGTATAGGCTGCAGTTTTCACCAGCCATTAGTAACTGAAGATTATATGCTTATTATCATGGGTGATTATACCAGTATGGACATAAACATATAAATGTAATATGTGAAAGCAAACAGGTGAAACACATTTTGCATCAACACATCTTTCTTTAAATATATATCACTTACCCCCAGTTTTGTGTTTGATAACTGCTTAATTGCCTCCATGTAACAGCACAAAAAAAGAAATGAAATAAAATAAAAAAAACACACTTTTGCTGTTCTGTACATATGGGGGATGATGTTGTCTAAAGCCCCATCACTACTTTTTTTAAAACGCACATATAAAAGATGTGACATGGGTGAATGGAGCAGCAGCCCCTTTTTACATACACTGACTGGCAAAAGAACCGTTTAATTAAAATGTCAGTCCTTACTTTCCAAAGCAAATAAAATTAAAAATATTTAGAGAGGGATATACACTCCTTTGCAAATACAATACCAATTTATACAGTTTTTGATTAAAAAAGTAACTTATTTTTGTAATTTATTTTATTGATAAGAATCCCTCTCTGAATTTTTTGGGGAGCTAAAAGTTCCTGCCACTGCCATGACATCATGAAAGAGTGAACCCACAATGCCTGAATAAGAAAATTAGTTTATAGGTTATAGCATCCCCATGTTGATTGCATCAACAGGAAAATATTATGTTCCAGAATAACATGCTATTAAATGAGACTTGCAGGTGAAACACATTGTATTGAAAATCATTATATGTGCTGGTATATTAGTGAAATCACAATGTAAGTCAGTAGCTACTCTACTAAAGGTATAGGTTGCTTGCATTATTCTGTATAGTTTGTTTGTGTGTGTTAGTTATGCTTTAGTATCTATTATGAGGATGGCTGTACGGAAAACGATGATTTGAATGCATTTAGAGCAATAAGTGGCAAACTCCACTCTACGTGCTTTTTAAAGTGTTTGCAGCTTTAATATTGGACTTGTATTTGGAGTTTAAATTAAAAAAAACATATTTACCTGCATATCATCACATAAAAAGAAACACTTTTGAATACATCTGCTGCTGGTGCATCTTAACTCCTTCTACTTTTTTAAATGTATGTATAAAAATAAAACCATGCCTCTCTCATGCAATGCTCCACAAAAGATCTGTACAATTATAATAAAACTAAGTCAGGAAGCTAGATAAGTTAGAAGAGGTGAGATTCTGAAATGGCTTAAACTGTATTTCTCTGTGTTTTGGGATGCAGTTAAAGGGACAGTATAATATTTTGGAGTAAGTATTAAAGGGGGCAGAGTAGAAGAGTTTGTGTGTAATATGAATCTGAATTGTAGCTTTGACTATGCAGATGTATAGATAATGCACTGGAAGTGGGTAGAACCTCCTCTCCATATACACTACCAATGTATACAGTTTTTGATTCTAAAAGTAATATGAGATATATCTATATCTATATTTTATATATATATATATATATATATATATATATATATATATATATATATATATATAAAGACAGGGAGACAAAAATAGAGAGTTAATTACAATATGTATATATATACAGCAAGAAAATCTACTCTAACTGAACTTACAGTGATTCTGTTTTCTACACAGTTACAGAGATAAGCAACCATTTGTGGGTGGGGTGGGTCTGCAGCATAGTATTATAGGCAGTTGTGGACAGCAAACTGCTTTCTGTGCTGCTAACAATGTAATATACCTACAGACAATATGCATTTGTGGAAAAATATGCATCAGTATCCAGAAAAGGTGCTTACAAGTAGCATCAAGTGGATGTATTGCCATCTATATAGAGTGGATTCCAAAGCAATCGTCACAAATGTAGGCAATGTCATAAATTTATAAGTAATACCGTTTGTGGAAGTCTTCATCTTCATCACATGACAGAAGCACTATAGTCATGTACATATTAAATGCAGACATAAAAAGTGATACAGCCAGAGGTACACTTAGGGTGGGGCAAAGGGGGGGGGGGCAGCTGCCCAAGACACAAGCCATTAGGGGTCTCAATCAGTAGACACTGAATATTCAGGAATGAATGCTGATACTGTATTTGCAGTCATGATTCAAGATCTGAAGTGCTTATTATGTGGATTTGTAGCTACAGTAACCCTCTCATTGTATTTGTAGCAAGCAGTACTTGTGGCTGTGGGTCTTGATCAAGACTGGATCCATAAACAGCAGCTAGACTAGGTGAACTGACAGGCCATGAGCTAGTATTTTCACTTTAAGAGGAGATCAAGGACACACACACCTAAAGAGAGGTCCATGCCTAATAGCTCATAATTAGCCTTCCAAATGATGGCAGTGCACAGAGGTAGGATCTCCTAGCACTGTTTAAATCTATTCTAGTTGTCTGTCAGTGACAGCTCCCAGGCCCATTTTCTTTCTGCATCCAGCTGGTGACCTCATTACAGGGAAGGTTAATCACCTGAGTAACTTGTCAAACTCAGGTTACCTGGACTATACTTAGGCTTATATCCCTTTATAGCACTGCTGCAGAAAGTAGCCTAGAACTTTGAAATGGATTTTTATGCAGTTTATTGTGTTCACATGCCCCCTCTGATTCAGTGTTCATCTTTACTAGGCACTTTTTTGCTAGTGTTCGTGAGATTTGCTTCAGACCTAGTGGTCTCTTCCCCAGTGATTTTGGCTGTCAGCATATCGCCATTCAGACAGACCTAGCACAAAATACCTGCTCTGATCAGGTGTAATAATGCCTACTACTATGACTATGACATACCACTAACTACCATTCATCCAATTTTCTAAATAATGGCCAACATTTTCCTGACCCCTTGCTAGAGTACAACCATGCTAAGACCATAATCAATCTATTTCACATTCCACTCATAAGCACCCCACAATAAAAGACAGCACGCAGACAGACTTTTCACCCTTTCATCCTCAGTCAATACCAAGACAGCTAAACAGGTTTTCATAAGCTGAGCTCTTGATGTGGTAACAGACAGGACACAGTGCCCTGCTCTACACTCCTCTAAAGCAGTTGGTGTACAAGGTGTGTGTGTGTGTGTGTGTGTGTGTGTGTGTGTGTGTGTGTGTGTGTGTGTGTGTGTGTGTGTGTGTGTGTGTGTGTGTGTGTAATATCCTCCTACAGGGAGCTGGCATATCATATAATGCACATTCTTTCTAGAAGACAGTTTGATTAAAGACTTACAGACCTCATAGATGCTTGCAGATGTTAAACGGTATCAGAACGGAGAAATACATTTGTAGAAATGAAGAAATAATGTTTTTTTAAAAAACATGCCTGGAAGTAGTGAAATGTAATTATATAATTCACAGTAAAAAAAAATATTTAACTGTGACTACTAGGAATTTTCTCACTATAAATCAACTTAGCAGAAAATGTGAATGTTTTGGTCCAAACCTCTGAGTTATTCCTCATCATGAGTGGAACAGAGGAGAAGATTTAAAAGGTAGAAGTCTCATATTTCTAGGTACTGCTGAAGAAGAAACCTTGAGGGTGCTTTTACCTTTCTTAAAGGCAGAAAAATAAAACAGCATTAATTAGAGGACAGCTAGTATGAGCCCAAAAAAACTTTCAATTTATTCACCATAAACAAGGACATAGAATGGTACAAAATATATAAATACTAATTTTCAGAATTCTTACTACTGCAGTAGCATTTTAGCTGTATGCATAGCATTCTTCCTGGGATACAACAACAGGGCAGCTTCACAAAGCTCTGGCTCCTGCCCAAGGTTCACTTTGGCTGCTGATTAGAGAGATTGGAGGAAAATCAGCAGTTAGAGTGAAGACATTTTTAGCACTTTCTTGCCACATCAGAGGATCCATAGGAGCAGCAGGCAGCCTTGAAGCTTCATTTTTGGCAGATAAGTCCCCACAAGAGAAGTCTTTCACACGGAATATGTTGCTCATTTAAGAAAAATATCATTGTATTTTATATGGTGACTAAAAGCAGTATTTCCCCTTTAAGAAAAATGGTATTTTTTTCATAATATCAGAAGTTTCCTGTTGGGACCACTATTTTTAGTCTGTGGCTTATTTTTCAATCGTGGGCTATGTTGTGGTAAAAGTTTAATGTTTATGCAAACTTTTAGTTTATCTGTAAGATCCAGTATCTGACTGCCTGGGAAGACATGGTAGACAGACCACACTGCTTTGCCAGAGATGGCCTTCACCTGGCTCCTCTCAAAATGCTTGCCTCCCCCATAGTGCCTTTTTAGGCAATGTCAAAAGAAGAAAACTTCCTCCATAAAGAAATCCACTAGAGACAAACTCAAGGCCATGCTGGTTATTGCCAGGAGCCTAAACAGTAGACTGCACACCCTGGAAGTACTCCTCACCTTGGAAGATGCTAACGTCTGTGCAGTCACTGAGCCATGGTTCAAGGCCACACAAGGCTACAATGCCTTCCACATATTCAGACCTCAAAACGAGCATGAAAGAACCAAAGCTTTAGGTGTATCCATCTTCACTAAAACCAAATACACCTCAAGACTGGTAAAACAGTACGACTCTCTTGAGCTACTCCAGGTCCAAGTAAGGTAAATACCCTACCACATTATCGCTAGCTACAGCTCCCCCACCATGAACCAGGATAAGCACACTACCTACCTGGACTTGCTAGAGTTGCTCAGTATACAGCCAAATACCTTGGTCATGGGAGATTTCAACTATCCTTCCATCAGTTGTGTGACTTACATGAGCACAAACATGATTGCTCTGAAGTTCCTGGATTTTGTTAATTCAGATTCCCTGAAATAGTTGTTTTGTACCCCTACAAGGAGCTCAAATGCCCTAGACCTAGTGCTCACCATCATGGGGTTCACTGCGCTACCCCCTGTGTGTTGCCCTCTCTTTAAGGTTAGACCATAAATCAGTCTTGTTTGAAGTAAAAATCAGACCTGACACCCCCACAGGATAAAAAAAAATGAAATTTTTCTCTAAAGCAAATGATAACCTACTAAACGATGGTATAAAAAGTTTCAAAACCCCTGCTAACACAGCCAACAATGACTCATATGCAGAAGAGTACACACAAGAGTACACAAATGCCCTTAATACAAATGTATTGAGTCAACTTTACCTGACTGAAATAAAACCAGGTCCTCCCCAAAAACAAGGTCCCCTGGTGGCCTGTAAATATAAATGAGCTATATAAAAACTTCAAATGAATGGATAAAGGAACAGGCAGTATGAAAAGTTCAAAATATATAGTGTATTTATTTAACCATTAAAAATAAAAAATAAATAACTTGGATTAAGCACTTTCATCTCTCTCGGGAGACTTCATCAGAATAAAAAGAATCCAGTTTCTCCTCCCTTTACATCTTCACTGAATTATAGATTCATAGGATTCAACTTAAAAACAAAATTAGTCATTCAAATTTTAAAGAAACACACATATACTTTTTTAACTCTATGCTTCCCTAGAATTAGAAAAGTGCTTCATATGACTCATGCGACTTAGAAAGTGTTAAAAATCCTTTAAAAAACAATGTAATGTTTTAAACATAGAAATAAGTGAAAATTTGAAAATGCAAACAAATATAAATAAAAAAAACTAGTCTACAATTCAACTTTCTTAAAATTACTTAAGAAAAAGAAAATCTGGGGCTATGCATGATCTTAAAATTCCAAGAGTATTGTTAAAAAACATACACATTTATAAAAATTCTTCTGTTAAAAGAATACAAAAACAAATTCGTATTTTCAGGGCTTTAAGCTTCAGTGTTGGTTGCAAAGCAGTTTTGTCATTCAGACTGGGATACAAACCGCATTTAACCTAAATTGACAGATTATTTCTTTATACTCAGTGACATTTTCCCAGTCCTCCCCTCCCCCAAGTTACTTTCAACAATTTCTATAATTCTAAATAAAAATATGTTACTATTACTACAAGTTTCTGGGTGTTCTAGTTTTGTTCATATATCCTTTTTCTCAATGAACTCTCTGTTTTGCCTGTATAGAACTCATCATAGCCAGAGCATTTAGCCATGTAAATAATACCTGTCGTACCACAATTTCCATTCTTAAAATTGACTTTGGACTTTTAGTCATTATTTAAAATCATGCTTTCTCCTTCAAAAGTCCAGGGACATTGTTTACAAGCTCCACACTTTTTTGTACCTACCTCAGGCTTTCTATCCTTCATATACTTATTTCCTTCAAGTAATTTCTTAAAATTAAACACAGCTTTATGGATAAAAATGGTTTATTACCTATCCCTTTACCTTATAAATAAGTTATATAGCAAAAGAAAGAAAGCGATATCTAAGAACAAGTGGGAACTTACTCATCAGAGAAAGAATACCCTCCACAGCTTGAGCAAGCAAATCAGATATCTTGTAAAATCCTCTAAGGCTAGTTATGAGACTAAATTAGCATCACTAGCTAAAGACAACCATAAGGCATTATTAACTACATCTGAAACCTAAAAGGGAATACCCAGCTGTGTGATGACCCTGAGAAATTGCTAGACTACTAGCTGACTGATTTGGCAATAACTTCACCCCACTGTCCCCACCAGCCATACCCCAAAGCATTCCTAACACCAGTCCTCTACCGAGCATCTCCAGGTCATACAAGCACTGTCCAAGGCCAAAAACACAACCTCTGTGGGACCAGATAACATCCCAGGTTGCTTACTAAACAATATAAAACAAGACTTAGTGGACCACTTCACACCCTCTTTAACCATAGCCTGAGTACTGACTTTGTACCGGCACAGTGGAGAACAGCAACAGGAATCCCCTTGCATAAAGTGGGTCCAACAACCAACCCAGGAAACTATTGAGTCATAAGCCTAACCAACTTTATCTACAAGGTCATGGAAAGAATCATCATGGACCTTATCAATAAAGACAGAGGTGACCTTCAAACTCTTGACCAGACCGAGTTTGGTTTTGTCAAAGGTAGATCTTTCTTATTAAACCTGGTGGACTTCTTTGAGAATATCACCAAAGCACTGGATGAGGACAAAGCAGTGCATACTCCCTATCTTGATTTAGCTAAGGCTTTTGACACAATCACCCACTCAGGTATCATTGAGAAACTCTTCCAGCTGGGGATTAACCTATATATCACTATATGGGTAGCCAACTATCTCACCAACAGAGTGCACACTGTCAAAGTTGGAGAGGCCACCTCCACCGGTAGACCAGTTGCCACAAGGATCTGTGCTGGGCCATCTACTGTTTGGAATCTATTTCTCTGAGGTTTAAGTGACTGCAAACTGGGTGCAATCATTGAGTCCTCCAACGATGGAAACAAATTGCAGAAGACTGACGCAGACAAATGACTGGTGCCAAAGTCATTGACTAAAACTAAATGCAAAACAATGCCTCATTATCCCCTTTGGCAAAGAAGTAGCCCTTGCTAATTATGATATCGATAGCACCAGTCTAAGCTCAAACCCAGTAGTGTGATACTTGGGAACACAGGTTGATAGCAATCTAAACTTTGATCACCATGTGTCCATAGTGATAAGGAAAGCCTTCTAAATTGCACATCTCATAAATAAGGGCATTGCATCCAAGACTAAGAAGGTTATAACTCTGTTGTACTTGACCATTATCAGACCACTAATTAAGTGCAATGCTCCGTTCTGTGTGTATTTCATCAGACACCTGCAGCAACTGGACAGACCACAGAGGTTTCTAACCAAGAGAATGCAGGGCCTCCAAAATGTGACTTACATGAAAAGACTGAAAGCCCTCTCACTGTCCTCTGCATTGTACAAGCTGCTGACAGGCAACCTGTGCCAGGCATACAAAGCAATCTTTGACTTTGCCCTAATGGAAATGCTGCACACCCACAAGTCAAATGGAACAACAGTCACTCACTCCAGGGATCTCAACCTAGCCTGTGACATTAACAAAACATGTTGGAGAGACAGATATATCTCACAGAGATTGCCATTCTTCTGGAATAAGCTCCCACTTCACGTGAAGCAGACCTGCTCAATGATCCACAAAAGAGTTGTATAGGAGGTAAAACTGTCACAATCTCAGTCCAAAAAACGTTGCCGTAAATGAATATAAATGAGTTCAAGTCTAGCAATAAATTCATCCTGCTCAATGACCCTATTTAAGTGTAACTTTGACAATTGGATGGGTGACCGTAAATTCACCCTGGGGGTGGCACCTATGTCCCTCATGGACAGGGGTAGTCAGTGCTGATCATAGAATTACTCTACTGACAATGACCATCTAACTATGGTCAGTTAGGGTACACAGGTTTTTACATGGCTAAGCTCGTAAAGGTCCTAGGACCATTAGTCTAGTAGCCTGCTATGAACCTGCAAACCTATGGATCTATAATTTACAGGTCAAGAAGTACTTTAAATGGTCAGAAAATGTTTTATATGTATTTAGTGCTTGTGTATACTGTGCAACAACTTACCTGTTATTTTTCTGTCAGCGTGCATTGTAGACAAATACTTTGTTTTTGACAGTTTCTGACAGGGATTTTTGTATTTGTCGGTTTCTTTTTTAGAAAAAGGGACTGTGGGCTAATATAAGTGTGTGTGTATGTGTGTGTGTGTGTGTGTGTGTGTGTGTGTGTGTGTGTGTGTGTGTGTGTGTGTGTGTCGCTGCTACTTGTGAACACTTGTGTGACAACTTACCTTCCGGCTGACTTGTTACAGCACTGCATACCGGCTTTCAGTCCTTGTTCTCAGCTGCAGCATGAATACTTACTCTGGTCCTGCTGGCTCTCCTCCAGTTGTATCTAAACAAAAGAAACAACAAAATAAAGAGCCTTCACCACCACTGCAGGGTCAGTCAGTTCCTCAGCCATTGGTGAATGAACCTGTAGTGGCTAACCACTGATCTGATATTGTTAATCCTCGTTCATTCCTTACGTATGGGTATCGGTTCTGACCTCGGAACCAAGCCGGCCATCTTCCAAGCTTGCGTCAGCTACAAACTCTTGAGCTAAAACTCTTACCCAGAATTCTCCTCTCCCTGTTACCCCAGATTCCCAGATTTTGTTTGCCACGTCGCCATTCGGTCATGTCACGCTACTTCTCTTGAGCTAAGTACAATTTTTTTCGTCATACTAAATTCTAAAACAACCTTTTCGCACAGAAAGGTTATTAGATAGTTTTCTCTTACCTTATCGTATTTAGCGGCTATCCTTTCTTGAATCCTTTCAAGACCCACAACCCATAACAATGGTCTCACCCCTTCTCCCCCCAACAACCCAAGGCTACAGTGACCACGGACGCCTCACTAATGGGGTGAGGGGGGCTATGTCAGGGACAGACAGTCCAAGGTACTTGGTCTGAAATGGAGGCCCATCTGCATATAAATGTGATAGAGCTGAGGGCAGTGCTTCTGGCATTGCAAGCATTCCATCCCCTGCTGCCGTCTGGGACTATTGCGATACAATCAGACAACATGTTGGTGGTCTGGTACATCAATAAACAGGGCGGAACCAAATCTTACCCACTCTGTCGAGAGGCCATGGGGATATGGCAATGGGTGATGGCTACCAACCGTTTTCTTCTAGCAATGCACATTCCCGGGAGTTCCAATGTGATAGCAGACAGACTCAGCAGGTGTATTCTACAACCTCATGAGTGGTCCCTGAATCCCGTGATAGCGGTGGAGATTTTCAACCACTGGGGTCTTCCTTGCTGTGACCTCTTTGTGTCCCTGACCAACTACAAATGCAGCAACTATTTCCCGGGAGTTCCAATGTGATAGCAGACAGACTCAGCAGGTGTATTCTACAACCTCATGAGTGGTCCTTGAATCCCGTGATAGCGGTGGAGATTTTCAACCACTGGGGTCTTCATTGCTGTGACCTCTTTGCGTCCCCGACCAACTACAAATGCAGCAACTATTTCGCCCTGGTTCCCCCTCTGGGACAGTCACCCAAGAACGGTCTAGTCCACGATTGGCCCTTGGGTCTACTTTATGCATTTCCACCTCTCCCTCATTCCCCATTTTCTGAAGAAAGTACGCTGGTTGAAGAGTAAAGTGATCCTCATAGCCCCATATTGGCCTCGCCAGATTTGGTTCCCCTTCCTTTTTCCTCACCTGCTAGATCAGCCATGGATTCTCCATCCAACCCCGGGGTTGATCTTCCATCCACAGAATCTGATTCACCCAACTTGGACAGCCTGAAGCTCACAGCTTGGCTTCTCCAATTCCCTTGATTGTCAGGCAGAATGATCTTTCTTTGCCAATATGTGACATTCTTATTGCATCTCATAAGTCTTCCATCAGAATTACTTATCTAAGCAAGTGGAAAAGATTTACTTTTTGGCTGAAAGAAAAGCAGGTAGATCCTTTTTCAGCACCAGTGTCAATAGTACTGGAGTATCTAGCTACTCTTTTTCAATCCGGTCTATCGGCCTCTACCATTAGTGTTCATTTGGCTGCAATATCTAATTTCCATGATGGTGTCCAAGATTCCTCTGTTATGTCACACAAATTATGCAAGACTTTCATAAAAGGTGTGAATCATCTAAAACCCCCTTTTAGAGAACCTACTCAACCATGGGACCTGTCACTAGTTCTACAAGCTTTGACAATGCCACCTTTCGAACCAGCTTCTTCTTGCGACCTCAAATACTTGTAATGAAAAACCTTGTTTTTGGTTGCCATTACTTCTGCCAGACGTATTTCTGAGCTTCAGGCCTTATGCAGCAAGAGTCCATATTTGATTTTTCATAGAGATAGGGTGTCATTGAGAACTAATCCTTCCTTTCTGCCAAAATTGATCTCTGAAATGTCCATTAATCAAACCATTGAATTGCCAGTTTTCTTCCCCAACTATTCAAACAAAGGAGAGTATTGCCTACATACCCTAGATATTCACAGGCAAATTCACTTCTACTTGAACAGGATTAAGGCCTCTCGTAAATCAGACCAGTTATTTTTGGCCTATTCTGGACCTAGATTAGGATGTGCTGTTGCTAAGGTCACATTGGCTTAATGGTTGAAAGACTGTGTGACCTTCATTTATAAACAACATAATATTCCATTACCTACTACCATAAAGGCTCATTCTACAAGGTCGGTGGCAACTTCTGCTGCCTTCCATGCCAGAGCTTCTTTACATGACATTTGTGCAGTTGCAACTTGGGCTACCCCTCATACCTTTATCATTACAAATTGGATTTGGCCTCCAGGGGAAGAGCATTTTTTGGTTCTATAGTGCTCAGAAATGTCCTTCCATGAGAGCCTCCCAAGAATAAAGGTAGCTGGGGACTCTGTCCCATACATAAGGAATGAACGAGGATTAACAATATCAGATAAAGAAGTTATGTCTTACCATAACGTTCCATCTGTATTGTTGATCCTCATTCAGTCATTACTGCCCTTCCTCCTTCCTCCTCCTGTGGTTTCTAGTGGATCTCACCATCCGGTTCTATTAGGTCATTTGATCAGAGGTAGCCTCTACCTTCTTTTGACTTGCAAACTCAATCTGATGTAACAGGGAGAGGAGAATTCTGGGTAAGAGTTTTAGCTCGAGATTTTGTAGATGACGCGAGCTTGGAAGATGGCCGTCTTGGTTCCGAGGTCGAAACTGATATCCATATGTAATAACTGAATGAGGATCAACAATACAGATGGAACGTTATGATAAGACATAACTTCTTTTTCCTGTGACCACCCATTTTCTTCTCTGGGTTCCTCTGGTGTAGTCCTTTCAGCCACCATTAGACCAGGGGTCAGCCACATTTTCTTTGATTGTTCTAGTGTCTATTGTGGGCATTAAAGAACCATCTTTCCTTGGGTCAGGGACAAACACTGGGGGATGCTTCTCAGAGCAGCCAGAAGATTGTGATAGGGCTAAACTGCCATCTCTGCGTCAGTTTTCTGTCAGGGTATCACCAGCAGTGTCAAAAAACAGAAAGTTAGACATTGTTCATCTGAAGACAATTGTGTCCGTTAGAAAAGATGATTTTCTTACTTTAGGCAGTCAGTCATTACAGAAGTCCTTACCTAATGACAATGTCACTAAAGAATTTCCTGAGGAAAACCTGTCATGGGATTCTGATATAGAGACATGGCTTCTTCTCCTGGAGATTCCCAAGCCCTTAACTTTGATTTAGAGGAATATTGTTCTTTTCCACCTTCTTTGGAGAATATTGCTTTCTCTCAGACTGTTACCAGGGTGAATGAGGCATTTTTGTGGGAACAGGTGGATATTCCCTCTGAAATGACGAGATTTTATGATATGTTACAAGTGGATATACCTAATTCTGTATCCATTCCTCCCATTTGCCAGCCTTGAAGGGCATATTTAATGCTGCCTGTAATAATCCTGACTCTTAACCTTCAGTCTCCATGATGGTGAAAAGACTGTATAAAGTACATTAACTGAACAAGTTTTTGTTTTCTCATCTTAGATCCAATCCAGTTGTAATATCTACCTCTTCGTTAACTGGCAGCATGTTATTAGTTTCTGCCAACCCCTCCTAATTGACAAAGAAGACAAGGTATTGAACAGATTTGTAAGACAATTCTTCTCTTCTTCCACATTAGCCTATAGAATTCTCACCTACCAGTCACATTTGTGGAGGTTCATTCTGTTTTGTACATACAGTTTGAGGAAGTAGCCACCTCTCTTCCTTTGGAGGATAGTTCCTTTCTGAATTCTATTGTTTCTAACATTTACCAAGTATTAACACATGCTTTGAAGAGTGCGTATGATTGTGCAGATACTGTGTCTAGGCCCACTGGCCGTGTTTAGTTTTGAGGAGATATGCCTGGATACATAATCAAAAGTTTTCTGAGGAAGTAAAGTTTGCAATTTTGCGCTTCTGCTACTCAGGTCTTCAACCAATTTCATGAACGAGGGAAGATAATTTAGGGAGCGTCTCAGATTTTTCAAGCTCCCATTACAAATCACCCAAATCATCTTTTCATTAAAAAAAACAAGCACTCTCTGCTAATACTAGGCAAACATGGAGCAAAAAATAGATGACAGGAGGGAACAACAATAAATGAGGATCTTTTCCAAAAAGGATAGTCTAATACTTCATAATTACTATGTCAGCATTCTAGACCCATATTCTCCCCTCAAGCTCCTATCTCTGAAAATCTGTCACAAGAAATTGTCTCTTTACATTCCTCTTTGGTAACAGATTGTTCCAGTCTCTTGGGTGCTAAGAGTGGTTCAGTAGAGATACAGTAAGCACTGGGTACAAATACCTCTTTTCAGGGAATTCCTCTCCAATCTCCAAACCAACAATATTTTCTTGTCAGGTTCTTCATCATTTACTCATCCTAGGAGTTATAAAACTGATGACTACATCAAAGGGGTAAAGGCTTCTATTCCAGAAGATTTCTGGTACCAAATAAAGAAAGAACTTTCTTGGTGACTGTATGAAAAAGTACCAGAATGCTAACAGTTCAGAATGCTGAGCCTTCATATAGTATTACCCCTCATACCTCCCTTGAGTGTCACTGTAATATTAAATCTCAAAAATGCTTATCATCACATTCCCATTGCCTCAAGCTTCAAGAAATTTTTCAGATGTTCTGTGTCTGTGCCACATTATCAGTTCTCTGCATTACCCTTTGCATTGGCGACACTTCCAAGAGTGTTTACAAAGTGTCTAGCTCCAATCATAGCTCATTGCAGACTGAAATGTAGTCACATTATTTCCTTAGTTAGATGATTTATGTATTTTCAGAGTTTTTTTTTTACAGATGTCAAGAGTTCTTAACATAGGTTTCACCTCTTCTTACTAGTCTTGGATTCCAGATAAATGTTCAAAAATCCTTCTTAACTCCTTCACACAAGGTTGTGTTTCTGGGCTGCCATGTGAACACTTCTCAGAAAAAGACTTTTCTTACATAGACACATGAGTATTTGTATCTAGAAACTTTCCTGAGCTTTTCAAATCAATCTCAGACTTCTGCAAGATCATATCTCAGGATCCTAGAATTTGTGGCTTGTCTGATGCTGATGATTCCTCTCACATGATTACATATGAGAAAAATTCAGTGGTAATTAAAAAAAATAAATCGATACAACATTTGCACCAGCTGGAATTTCAGATTCCAGTTTTGAGCTTTGTGAAAAAGGAACTAAACTGGCAGAGACATTAGACATAAACAAATCCAGGTCTTACCTTTTGATCCTCATATCCCAAGCCAATCTGTAACCACAGACACCTCAGATTTTGCATGGAACACAGTTTCTGTGGGAGTAAAGGTGCAAGACCTAGTGAATTTTTCAGATAGATCAAAGCATGTAAATATCAAAGAGATTTTGGCTGTGATTCATGCCTTGAACTGTCTTTAACATGTGTGGTCCCTGGGACCTCTGCAGGTAATTACACACAACACTATAGTGATGTAGTACATAAGGGGGAGAAGCACCAGGTCTTGTCCTTTGTGTTAGCTGGCTGTGATGGCTTGGGAGGTGACTCTACAGCATTCCTTAACCCTCCAAGCATCCTATAATCCATCAAAACAAAATGTAGTGGTAGACAAGTTGAGGAGGATCAGGACAGAACTTCACAAATGGAAAATGAATGAGAACATCATCCAAGAGTTGATTCAGTTCTGGGAACACCTCAGGAATATCTGTTTGAATCCTTTCAAAACAGACAACTGAAAAATTCTGCTCTAGGGCTCCCTGCAAGTGAGTTCAGTTGGGAATGTTCATTTATGCCTTTCTACCCTTCCTCTGATATCTAAGGTAATTATCTACAGTCAGAAGGACTCTCCAAAAATAATTGTGGTGACTCCCTTTTGGCTTTCGGAACTTAGGTTCTCCCGTCATATGGAGCTGGATAAGGGAAATTACCACAAGCTTCCTCACAGACCAGACCGACTCACTCAAGACAAGGGGAGTTTTTCACACCCAAATCTCAAACAGCTTCAATTAACTGCCTGGGTAATTCAATTTTGATACATTTTAGATACCTTTCATGAGGACATGCAGGTACTAAAGTAGGTAAGAAAACGTATTAGGAAAACTTATATTTGCAAGTGGAAAAGATGTTCTAGTTGGTACCAAGCCAATGACCAGAGTCCTATCAGGGATTATGTACCACTGGTGCTGACATATTTATGGGAGTTACTATCCTCTGACCTCTCTTATTTCTCTGTCCTGGTACATCTTATAGTAATTTCAACATGGCTGCCCAAGGATACTTCCCTTCATCTTTGATTTTAATAAAACAGCTTCTGAAGATAGTTTTACACCTGAGACCAAAACAGGTCACCCTTTCTTAGGATCATAATTTTGTGCTGTAAAAGTTAACTATTTCTCCATTTGGCCCTGCCCACCAAGCAAATCTAAGGGTCATTACATGGAAAGCTGCATTGTTACTGCTCCGACATCGATAAGAATAGTATCTGAGTTGCAAGCTCTCATGGTTGGAGAGCCCTATCTGATTTTCTGCAGAGATGGGGTTCTCATTAAGAACAAATCCCTCATTCATGCCCAAAGTGGTTTCAGAGTTTACTTTGAATCAAGCTATGAATCTCCCAGTCTATTATCCAGATACTAAGAGTCAGGGTGAAAGGATGCTACATACTCTGGACATGCATACACAGCCCAGGTAGTACTGTGGCAAAAGTAAGCCCTTTAGAAAAGCAAATCAACTGTTTATTTCTTATGATATGAAAAATAAAGGACAACAGACTATTTATAGATGGCTTTCTCACTGCTGATCAATTTTGTTATACCCACCATGGTAAATCTGATCCAGGCTGTATTGAGACACATTCTACTACAGCCTTGGCTTCTTTGATTGTTTACTGCAAAGGACCGGACTCTAGAAGTATTGTAGAGGCAGTCTCATGGTCTGCTGTACATACTTAATAAAGTCTTACAAACTGGATTTCTTTTCCAGGTCCAGGACAAGCTTTGCCAGAACCATTGTCCATGCGATCTGGACCCTTATCCTTCTTCCACCCAGGTTGGGTAGGCTTTGGTAATTAATTGGTTTAGCCTAATGGCTACTGCAGCAGTGAGAATGATGAAGATAGTACAGCTGTGTAAGTTGCATTTCCCCATAACAGCATGTTTGAATTCTCACTGCTACACTAGCTGCACCAACCTTCCATGCCCCTTCTTCTGTATATAGGTGTTGGTTGGGATATAAAGTTTTTGGTAATGTTATATCTTTTAGAGTTTCAGAAAGAGTACACTCCTTCTGTCCTTATAGACAGGAAAGTACTGAAAAACTCCCCACAGGACTGACCAAATCAGCAGTCAGAGTGAAGATGTGGGAGGGAGCTATAGCTTTCCGAAGCTGGCCAGTTGCTTTTTCCTGGGCAGGATAAAACTATATAGCCTAAAGGCTACTGCAGCAGTGAGAGATTTGAACACCTACTGTTATGGGTAAGTGCAACTTACACAACTGCATCTTACTGGGCTGAAAAATCTGGTGAAAGACAGCACTCCCAGACCACCAGCACACAACTAATTTGCCTACTAACAGTTTGCACCCAGGACAACCATCCTTTTTTCTCTGCCCTACTTGCAGCTCTCTCTCTCTCTCTCTCTTTCAGCTTTTCTTGGTTAGGGGTCGCTGCAGTGGATCACCTTGTCCGCTCATGATTGGCAGTGGAGTTTTATGGCGTCGAGTTGCCAGCTCAGTGTCCAATCTTCCATGGAAGGCACACACACGCACGCACTCACGCCTAGGGCCAATTTTAGCATGTTCAATCCAATTGCAACATGTCTTTGGGGATGTGGGAGGAAACCGGAGCAGTCAGAGGAAACCCACACGACCACAGGGAGGACATGCAGACTCCACACAGAAGAGGCACCCTACTTGCAGCTATAAAAAGAAAATATGAAACGTGGACATAGTCAACCATTTTTTGAGATCCGCAAGTCTACACAGAAAAGGCAGAATTCTGTTTTGCAAATGACAGAAGCAAATAAGGCTAATGGTATGCAAACTCTAATTTGAGTAATAATATGGCACATATAAGGCAGAAAACAGTCTGGGAATGCAGGTAATTTTATGTATTGAGACTGTTGCATAATTTTTTCAGTGACCCCAGAAAGTCAGCAATTGTACCAATGCAGAAGCCACCAGACTATAAAGATTTTCATAAACAGTATGTTTTTCATATTCACAGCACATATCAGGGCCCATTATGATATAATTCTGGAAATTATTTCAGACAATTGGGTATGCAACACCTATTTTCAAACTAATCCTGAGCATAAATATGAAAGCACTTCATCAGAGTATGCTGTGCAGCTTTCAGTTGTCCCTGAGGTCACATAAAGTTCCTGATTTTGCCTCACATGTTTTGCTCTGTTCTTTGTAAATTTTTTTGGCATATGGTTGAGGATTGTGGACACTAAATAATGACAGATATTTGAGATTCAGACATCATACCCTTTAGAAAATACATACTAGTATAAAACCTCTCATTCTTGCAAGTTTCTGAAAGACCAATGGTTAAATTCTGGGTCTTTGTCCCTGATTTTTGAGCTAAGAGGTTGAAAGCTAGTATGTGTGCAAAAACAGAGACTGATTCCAAAAGAGTCTGGCGATATGATATACCTGATTCTAAAAGAAAGGGCTCTTCTATTCTCATTTGGTGTACACTAATTGTGAATGGTGCAACCCTATGCTCAATTCCAAAAGGGAAAGTGAGTTCTCCACGTTAAACAAATTCAAATTGTAAACTGATGAAGCTCACCAACGCACAAGGCTGATTCAGTGGCAAAGCGATTGATATAAATGAGCTTCTCAGTATGGTAGAAGATTCACCTGTGTGTTGAAAGTTGGACTGCTTGCATTATCTTATTCCACAAACAGATTAAGCTGTACTGCATCTATTCTAAGTCAAGATGGTATGTGCACAGTAATGCAGAGTGAGCTGCCCCAACCTCCTTGGGCGAAAGCTCTTTTCACTTTGTTAAATAAAGATATAATTCACCTTCGATTGTTACTGATTTAACAAAATGTCTGCTTTGGTCTCAGATTTTCCTGTCCGTCATATATATATATATATATCTATGTTTTTTTTTTTTCTGGTATGTGGCTAAGGTTTACAGTCAGATGATAATGCCATACATTACACTTTCATACTTCTTATGGTTCAGAAAATATATCTTGATGCAAAACCTATTCTTTGATTAACTTAGTAAGTGAATTTGAATAATATTTAAAAATGCACCTAATTTTGGGATTTCATTCCACCATTATTTTTGGCTTTGTCCTTGATTCCTAAGTAAAGCAGTTAAGAACTAAGTTCCCTCATTATATAGTGGCCCCATCCCCACATTCGTCCTCCTCTTATTGGTGTTAAATGCAAGCACGATAGCTGCACTGACCATCAGGCCATTCTTTACCTGTACATGCTACTGATACAACTGTAGCACTCTATGGCCACATGACAGATTAGCTCCACCCACAAGACAACCTGGTACTGCAGGCAGGCTCCCCACCTACAATAACAATTCCCTCATACAATTGGAGCTACTCAGCCTGAGATCTTCAATACGACTCAGGTAATTTTGTAGTATGTCCAGACAAGGTAATGTGGTTCACTGGCATAGAATACTTCTGAGTTTATTTATTTATTTATTTGTTGCCTGGGAATAGTAGTTCCCCTTTAAATTCAATACCTTGGCACACAAAAGTGTTGAATTCAGCACATTTTGTCCCTCAGGACAATGTCATCTCTGGATGGGCTGAATTTTAATATTCAATGTAGTGAGGACAAAATGGCAGTGGCCATGTGACCTTAGTGTTCTCATGTTTTGGAATCCAGTTGTAAGAACATAATTCATTATTTTAAGTTTTGCCAGTTCAGTAACTAAGCTAATTAAGAAGTTAAGCACGTGAACTAATGGGTGAGACAGAAAATTCATAGTGTGCAGATGGAGAAGCAATGTATTAGATAATGTAGTACAGAGACAATGGGCTGGATTATAAACTGTAGATAAAGCAAGGGTGCATGATATTCACCATTCTGTCCTTATTACTCTGAATACTAAAATTCAACCTTACCCTGCGATAACATTCCCAGGATGGCATCTGCTGAATTTAACTCCTTGGCATGCTGAAGTATTGGATTCAGAGGGGAACCACTACACCTAGCAAAAATAATGCAAGTTAATAACATTATATGCTAATGAACCAAATACATTTGTTTACATATAGTGAGAAGTTGCCTGATGGCTTGGCATGGCTGACAAGTCTAGCTGAAGATATTGGATAGAGCAACACTATCTTTATGAGGGAAATGGTATTGGAGGCAGATAATCTGCCTGCACTTCCAGTTTCTTCATACAGGTGGTGGTGCTGAGCACCTTTATTCACAACAATAATTTCACACCACAAAGTATAATATAGTTTGCAACACAATTAAAAATATCATTAAATTAAGGGAGGAAAAGAGCTGCAGGATACTAGAACATATCCAACAGGTACCTCTCTACTGTCCAGATTTTCACAGAATGTCCAGATTTTTTACCTATTGTTTGGTCTGTTCCCAATTTATTTATTTATTTTATTTATTGACATTTGTTAACTGGGTTAGTCCAGCTGGGCAAGGAGCCCATTTTCAGTGGAGACCTGAGGAGAAAAGCTCCAATTACAGACAGAGAGATTAAGTATACATAACAGTTAAGAGTACAATAATGACATGCATAAGAGATTAAAACAATCATTAATTGGCTGAAACAGTACAAGTTCAAATATATTCTGTAATTACAAAGGCACACCAAACAAAAAAAGTTTTTTTTTTTTTTCATGTGTGAGTGATGTAAGTATCATATCTAATTTTATAACTAGTGCAGTAAGGTACATAATAGGAACCATGAGAGGGGTGAAAAGAGTGTCTAGAGTTGAAAAAGATGTTGGCGAAAAAATAGATGTGAGAGAAATAAGATACAGAGAGGAATGTATTTAATGGTGGTACAACAGAAATTGTACTGGAATGAGAAGAAAGTGTGCTGTGAAGTTGTAATGAAGAGTGAACTACAGAGAGTAAGTGGAGCTAGGTAGGGTCATGGCAGGAACAACCTTTGGTTCTAATAAAGTGTAGTTTGAGTTATTTCTTGAATTGTAAAGGGCATAATTGGGATGGGAGGTTATTCCATGCCTGGGATAGGGGGGATTTGTAAAGTAATATACCAATAACTTTTTTTGGTTGGTAGATGTTAAGGAGCTGTTGGTTAGATGTCCGAAGTGTGCGAGTTGGTGTGTAGATGGATACCAAGGAAGACAGGACAGGGTATGAAGATGGTTTATAAAGTATGGAATGAATAATTTGTAACTGAGATAGTAGAAGTTGTTGTGGGAGTTCTAGCCATTGTAGTGCATTAAGTGAGATGCAGTGGTGTGAGTTATGTGGGGAGTTTGTGATAAACCTTGCTATTTTGTGATATGTTTGTTGGAGTTTGGTCAAGGTAGTTGCTTGAATATTAGTTAGTATAGGGGAGAAGAAGAGCCTGTGATAGGGACAATCTGGCATCATAGGTCAGGAATCTATGATTTTGGTAGAGCATACCAAGCTTTTGGTGAGTTCTCTTTATACTTTGAAGGATGTGTAGGCTAAATTTAAGTTCACTATCAATGATGGCTCCTAGAAGTTTTGTGTGGGAGTCAGGTTGAATGGTGGTGTTATTAGAGGACGGTATAAGAAAGTCAGACTTTAGGTGAGAGAGAGGCTGGGGGAAGAATAGCAGAAGTTTGTTTTTCTTGGGGTTTAGGATAAGAAGATTTTCAGCAAGCCATTTTTCTACAGAAAGAAAGGAGTCCTGGGTGAGTGTGTGAAGGTCAGAGATATTGTTGGATGTGCAGATGAGAGTTGAATCACTGGCATATTGAACTAGTATAGATTGTTTGCAGGACATATATAGATCCTTTGTAAAGATGTTGAATAGGAGGGGTCCAAGGATGGAGCCTTGAGGCACCCCAGTGGTTACTGGGAGGTAGAGTGAGCAGGAGGAAAGCCAACGAACAGATTGCTGTCTATCAGAGAGATAACTAGAGAAAAAGGTTAGGGAGGTGGGTGCTAGATTGAGGCTAGAAAGTTTAGTTAGAAGCAGAGGGTGAGAGACAGTGTTGAAGGCTTTTGAGAGGCCAAGGTGGAGGCTGGATACTAGGAGGTCTTTGTCTCGAGCTTCGGCTATTGAGTGTGTGAAAGACAAGAGGGCTGTACAGGTGCTGTGATTAGGGCGGAAGCCATGTTGGGAGTGTGTGAGGAGGTTATTTTCTAGGAGATAGTTTAGGAGTTGAGAATATACACAGAGTTTGGAGAGAGGAGAGAGGATGGCAACTGGATGAAAGTTAGATGGGTCGGTTGAGTTTCCTCCTTTATGCATGGGGGTAGTGAAGAAGACTTTACAAATATCTGGTACTGTAGATTCCTGGATAGATCTAGTTATTAAGATAGATACTGGGTAGACTATGGATTTAGCAGCTAATTTGAGGAAGAAAGGAGGGAGGTTGTCAGAGGAGGGAGAGCAAGGTTTAAGCTTTAGAAGGAGGGACTTTATATATGAGGTTTGAAGTGGTTTGAAGTAGAAAAGATTACTGTTTTGAGGCTTGGGACAGGTATAGAGATTATTTGAGTTGTGGTTTGAGGGAGTAAGTTTATGGACAGTTTCGATGAAGTGTCTATTTAGAAAGGTAGCAGTTTCTAGAGGGCTATTATTTGGGTAAGGGGAGGGGTTTGAGGGGGACCCAGGATTGAGAATTTTCTTTCGGGTGGACCAGAATTTTTTGTGGATTTGTTTTACAGTTAATTTGGAGAGAGTTGTAGTATGATTTTTTTGTCCTTACAGATATGCCTTTTGACAATATTCCAAAGTTTTTTATATTTGTGAAGTAGTGTAGGTTGTTTATACTTAGTCCAGGCTTTCCAAGTGTTGTCACGGTATTTCATGAGTGATTCAGTTTCTTTAGAAAGCCAGGGGGCAAAGTTAGATTTGATTCTGATATGTCTTGTAGGGGCTAGGGAGTTGAGAATATCAAGGAATATGCTATTAAATTTGCGAACAGCATCATTCAGGGGCAGTTGTTTAAGAATGGACCAGTCAATAGAAGAGAGGATAGAGTTGAATTGGGTAGTATTAAAGTTAAGTAAGTTACGTCAGTCTCTATAGGAGTGAGATTTGAGTGCTTGTGACGAGTGGAGTAGTATGCTTGTAGGATGTTGGTCAGTCAAAGAATTAGGTAAGGTAGTTGGATTGTGGTACAGGTTGGGAGAGTTTGTGAGAATCCAGTCTACGGTTGAAATGGAAGAGGTGTTATTATGTAGGTAAGTAGGGGGTGTTATTAGTTGGTGGAATCCGTAGAGGTTGATGGAGAGCTGTGGGGAGTTAGTGGCAAGTTTGGCCCCATCTATGTTAACATCTCCTAAGATGACTGTTTCATAGGGTATGTTGTGAAAGAACCAGGAGAGGATAGATTCTAGGACTGGAATGTTATTACCAGGGGGATTATAAATGGAGGCAATGACAAATGTCTTATGTGGGTTTAGATGGCAATTGAGAATGATGAGTTCAGCTGGGAGGAAATCAGGAATAAGTGTGGGAATGGTGGAGAGGTTAAGGTTATATGAATGGAGAATGGCAACACCACCACCTTTTTTGCTGAGTCTATCAGAGCCGTAGATGTTTCAACCCGGTGGCAGAATTTCATTGTTTGTTATGTGTGGTTTTAGCCAGGTTTCAGATAGGGCTATGATATGAGGGGTGGTATGAGCTATCCAAGCATGTAGCTCAGAGATTTTATTAGTGAGGCTTCATATATTCAGGGTGTAGATAGAAAGGTGTTTGTACTGTGAGGTTTGATTTAAGGGAGGTTGAGTTGGGAGTGGGTGATGGGAAGATGTAGGGGTGGTGGGGCTGTTTATGGGTGTAGGGTTATGAATATGGGAGGGTGGGCCTGGATTTGGGTGAATATCACCAGTGAGTAGTAAGTTGGTGGGGACTGGGGTAGAGTGTGACACTGAGAACATTTGGTGGTGAAATTTTGGCTTGGGTTTATAGGAGAGGGGGTACATGTCAAGTATAATGAGTTTGTGATAGCAGTGGAAGGTGATGTTAAACAGAGATGGAGAGATTAAGATGAGGTGGGAGGGAGAGGATAGTTTGTTAGTACATGTGGTAGGAGAGAATAGAAAAGGTTGGGAAAGGTCAGCATGATAGGAGGTTAGATTTGCAAGTAGAGTTAGGATTGGTAATAGGAGGTATAAAAGTATCATGTTAAGGTTGGGTTTTGTGTGTGGGAGGGATTATGATTTTAGAAATAGGTTGGGTTTGGGGGAAGTGAAGTAAGTAGTGATTGTGTAAGAGATGGGAAATAGGAGCAGGAAGGAGAAATGTTAGTAGTTAGTGTGTGGAGGGGGAGGGGTTAGGGTAGACAGGAAGTGAAATGTGGGTGGCTGGACAGGATGAGGAGGGACAGGATAGTATAAAGGTAATTGATAAGGGGGTGTGTGGGAATGGGGGTAGGGTAGGGGAGCGAAGTGAGCATTGCGAACGGAGCGGGGCTCCACCAGCTGGAGGTGCAGAAACCCAGAAAAAACTATCAGGAGAGCATGTAGAAATAAATGTACTAGGGGCCTAGAGAGAGAGTGGAAAATGACTATAAAAAGGAGGCACAGAGGAGAGAGACTAGGAGACTAGGAGAGGACAGAATTCTGGGAGAAAAACAACAGTAGGGAAAAAAACAGTAGCAGAGGTCAGCAGGATAAGGTAGGGCAGAAAAAAATCAGGGGGGGGCAACAGAGCAGGTAGAGGATTAGACAACGTGGGAGCAACCTGGTGATGTGCAGGGGGCAGCTATTAAGGGAATAAGGCATGGACTACAACAACAGTATGGTAAGATACAACATGAGAAGCATTATTTGGACATATGCTTTGAAATTACATTCAAAACCAATTAGAGGGAGGCTGTCATCAAGATAGGTCTTGGGTACAGGTAGTTTCCAGCAGGGCAGGCCAGTGGTCTTGTGTCATAAATAAAAAAAGGAGAGAGACAGAGTTGAGGCACAAAGAAACTATGAAACCTAGAGAGTGAAGTCTGGAAGGTGTTTGTATGTGTAAGGGGGTAATTGTAAGTATGAGAGTGAGTGGGATGTGATAAATGGTCACTGTCTAGGAGACAACAAAACGGTGGAGTGGTGGGTGCAATGTGGTGTAAGGTAAATGCAGCAGAGGAAGCTGCCAATAACTTAGTCACTATGATCTAATGCACACAGGAAAATAGAAATGCCTGTGAAAGAGTGACTGTAGGTTGGAGTGTGGAGCTATTTCAGAGGAGTGGGTAGCATGCACTGAGAAAAAAGATGTAGTGGAGAGGTTTAAGGAGCAGTAGAACAATAACAATCAAATGCAGTTCACACAGCAATACAAACTATAAGCCATCTAAGAATCTGAACAGTAGTGCAGTAACAGAATAGGCTATAAGATAGTCACAGTACACTGGGCAGCAGAATTTAAAAAACAAACAAACTTACATTTAAATGCAGTTCACACAGCAATAAAAACTATAAGCCATTATAAAATATGAAATTGGTGAAAATAACAGATAGGGTATAAGCTAGTCACAGTACACAGGGCAGCAGAAAGTAAAACAACAAACAATACAGATTCAGTAGAAGGTGGTAGTGTAAAAAAGAAATAGCAGGACAATTTAACAACTATTTACATAAGGTGAATGTTATACAAGTTGCCAGACCTTGGAGCAGCAGATTATAAAAAATATTTGAAATGTTCTGACAGTAGAAGTAGTAAATAGCACATCTATATAATGTTAGTCAAACTTAACTTTTGGTTTTCTGAGAAATCTGTGGAAAATCATTGAAGTCAGAAAATAATGACAGACGTTTGACATTTCAGACTTCATACCCTTGGGAAAACTCATGCTAATGAAACCTGTTGATCTATCAACTTTCTAAGTTTGTAAGAACAATATTTAAAATTTGTCGATGTTTGTGGACCTCTGTCCCCCATTATTTCAGTTTTTGTCCAGACATCTTGCTCTAAGAGTTGGAAAGGTATAATCCAACATGATCAGAAGAAAATGATAATCAGACAGCAAAGCCTGTACAATCCATAATACACATACAGTCCTTCAGTCAACAATACCAGGACCCAATAACCTGTCAATCAAGCTGGGAACACTTAAACCTGTGTGAACTTTGTTGGGGGTTATTACACAACACAATAACCTAACACCTTGTACACTTTAGAAATGCTAGGCTACCTGTTAGCTATCAATGTCTTAGCATAAGAATCAAAGTAAAAAAAAATGGGAGACAAACACCCAAAATGATGACAGATATAGAAAGCTGCTAAAATAAGAGGTTTAACATTAGCACATATTCTCTAAAGGTTATGAATTTGTGATAGAGTAGCTTATACACCAGTTTAAGTAATAAAACATAAAGACACAGTCCTTTATAATGTCATGGTATGATTTTTCAGTTTCTAGAACATTTCCAAGATGATATCCTGATTAAAAATATTAATAATGGTCACTGGTCACCGTCTTATTATTGTCTCTGCCTGCAATAGTCTGCAAACTGACTGCCTAGTATTTACCTATGAACCTATAATAACAAATCTCTTACACGTATCTATGCAAGAAGGTTACACCTACCTCTAAGGGCCTGTTCTTTACATTTGATATGGAAAGTGCAGTAATGCACTTTACTTGTGATATTGTTTACACACACACACACACACACACACACACACACACACACACACACACACACACGCACACACGCACACACACACGCACGCACACACACACACACACACACTGAAACAGTCATCTACTTCATGGCAGTTAATATGTTGTCTTATTTATTTTGGAACTTTCTAGAAGTTAAGTAAATTTGCTGTGTGGAAAATGTTTGAATTTTAAACGTGCAGTAACTACGTAACTTCCTTCTAGTAATATGAAGGAAGGGGCTTTAATGGAAAAAGAACTGTAACCTACTACCATCTTGATGTTAATTATTTAAAACATTTTAAAATAAACTTCAGAAGTTGCCAGGTTTTAAAATAATTTATTAAATAAGAATAACACACATGTAGGAGAGTATACTCCAGAAAAATATGTCTCCCCAAACAAAACAATTCATACTTTTTTATTGGAAAACTTTAACAAAGTAATAAACTTTATCAATCATACCATTGGTAAAATCCAATAGAAAAATGTTAACTAATGCAATTTATAATACAGTCCATTCTTCAAGTCATTTACTAAATGTCTAATGAAAACACATCAAGTTTAATAAAAATAGATCTGCATTTTTTTGTCTATGTTATTTAGCTCAGTACAGAAATACTTCATTTTACCATGTAACTTACAAAGAATGCTGCCTCAGGCAAAGGAAATGAAACATAACATGCTGTACTTTTTCATGTATCCACTCATGGTGCTGTAACATGTAAACATACCTTTTGAAAACACATGCAATTTCATTTTAAGCCTTTACAATCATCTAGTGATGTCTCACTCCAAGATGCCCCTCCAGAGTACTCCAAGTAAACTTTGTCTGAACTTAGAGATTTAGCAACACTTCTTCAGTCTATAGTTAGTCAGTGTGTTGCGTGAACTTTCTGCTACTCAGGATCAATTAGCTCGTTTTCATTTATGTACCAGTCTGTAGTCTAAACTTCTAGTCAAGGATGGTTGGAGTAGAACCCAACATTGGCAAGATCCATGGTCTTCCAAGATGGCTGCACACTGATCAACAGCTTAATTTCATTTCTCCTTGTATGAAAAAAAGAAACATAGAAGCAACAGCCAGTGATATTTCTGCTTGAATAAAATTCATTTACTGGCTATTAAGTGTACTGCCTGGATGCCAGCAAAAAAAAAAAAAAAAAAGAAATTTAGAAAACTGAAAGAAAATCATCCAGAAAATGTGAAGAGAAAACACTGGCTGGGAAGAATCCTACAGCTGTTCGGCAAAAAAGCAGTTCAAGTTTCAGCTTTGGTACAAGAGATGGCTTCCAGTAATTTAGAGGAAAAAATAAATCAAATGTACTCAGATTAAAATAAATTAAACATTGAAGGAGTATATCACTTCAAATAACAACAGGTTGGAAAATTTAACAAGCTATTCAGATGAACTGCTACAACTGTAAAAACCTGAGGTTGAATTGAAGAATTGTAGAAAAGACTAGCTGAATATGAAACTTCTCAAGAAGAGATGTTTTGAAAATTGTAGAGTTAGAAAACAGAGCACACAGAGAAAACCTGAGATATTCTCTTGTGCCAGGGGAAACTGGAAGGAAAACACTGTCTTAACTTTACAAAGTACACATTAGCAACTTGACTGGCATTCCACAGCAGGATTTGTTAATTGAAAGGGCACAGGAAGTGTATTCTCCAAACCTTGTCATGAGAAAGCAGCAAAGACCTCTATTAGCAAAGATGCAGTCATACCAGTGAGAAGAGCTGATTCTGACAAAACAGTGGCAGAAGGGAAAAGTATTAAACACTGGAGACAGTATAGTGTTTGTGGGAAATGATTCTTCCCTGTACACCAGGCAGAAGAAAAAATTATCCCAGCAATCAGAGAATGTTGAGAGGCAGGTGTGAAATTCAAACTGCTGCATCCAGCTGTCTTCAAAATTAGAATATATTTCCTGGAAGACAGTTTTGGACATAGAACAGGCTAAGGAGGAAATAAAAAAAGTTTATCCAACAAGAAGTGAGCAAGCAAATAAAAGGGAACTCTGTTTCTAATTCTTCAGACAATAAATCTTGAGAGTCTTTGCCAGAGAAATCATTTCCAATGTCCCATCAATCAACTGAACCATAATTTTAGGCTCACTAAGCAATGCTTTTGTTGTTTCATGAGCGGAAAATTAAAAGAAACATAAAAAGAAAGAATGAAAAGTATGTCTGCATGTATGTATGTTTATGTTTTTGTGTATGTGTTTACGTTTCTGTTTATGAGAGTGTATGCATGCTTGTGTGCATAAAAGCAGAAGTGTCTTTGTGTGTGTGTGTGTGTGTGTGTGTGTGTGTGTGTGTGTGTGTGTGTGTGTGAGAGAGAGAGAGAGACAGAGACTGATCAAGTGACCAGTGACAGCAGCATTTAAGAGGTTTACATACCTCTTGACCTCGTAGTTCAAGAAATATGGATAAAGCCTAAAATAAAGATAAACAAAGGCTGAAAAATGGGAACAGGTTTTAAATATTGCTGTTACAAATTTGCTTGATTAACAGGATTTGTGTTAGTATGCATTTTCTGAAGGAAATAAAGTCTAAAACTCAAACTTATATCATTATTTAGTGACTTCAGTCCCCAATGTTTGGCAACAAACCACAGTGTTTTGGAGTAAGGGACCAAAAAATGAAGTAAATAACTGGATATTCTTGAAAATGTTATATTTTGGATGTAAAATACTTCCTCCAACACCATTTACATATACTGCAGCAAGTTTGAAACATTAGGAGGAGAAATCATTTTACCTTTAAAATAATATAGTAATAAAACATAAGTAAGTAAAGTGCAACAATTTTACAGACAACCTATTCTCTAAGAGTAATAATGCAATCCAGGGTGTGTGTGTTACTGTGTAAATAGCACCCTTCCAGGGGAGCAGAGGCCCTTTGCCTGCAGTGTTGGAACTCATAACACCTCTGGGTGGACGTAATTTACACAGTAACAAACAATATTTTGGGCATTATTGCTTGCTTATTACCCACTTGCTCATTTACTTACATTGCAGTAGACCAACTACATCTTGCTTACCATAGCTGGCTTTAGGCACCAGCAAACCCTGTGGTTGCTGGGGGCCCCCTGTTCCTGGGGGTCCCCAACCACAGCGGGTTATCTTATCTTCATATTTTGATATTTTGTAACATGTTGGTCAAACTAACAAAAGCTAGTGCAGCGATCTTGTATACTTAATAAGCCAGGTGGGTAATAACAACTCATATATATCACCTTTAAAATGTAAAGATATCTCTGGTTATAGTAATAATATTTTCTCAAGTAACAGGCATTGCAATTCCATTAAATATTTTACCAATGACTTAGTGCCCCTCATTTATTTAAACCTTGCTGGTGGACATTCTCTCCACTAAAACTAACAACATAGCCAGCTTTAGGTACCTGCAATACCTGTAACTGCAGAGGTCCCCTTAATCATCTTTGACTGTGTGGGGTTCCCACAAAAGCTGCTAATGGGTTGGGAAAAATGAGGAGAAAATAATGTACTAATTTCCTGAATACACTCTTTAACCTGAACAGGGCTGTGATGTGACTATATTAGGAAAAAACTGATAGTGAACATGAGCAAGGTAAGTGCTACAGCTCAGCAGTAATCTCAGTGCATACCCTAGATTTTAAGAACTGCCGATGCTTCCAGTTTTCAGGGATGATTTTCTCTTTCAGGGAGTTTTGTAAATACTGACAGAACACCAGACACTATAACTTTCAATTTATTTGCTGAAATTTCAGAGCAACGTCAAAAATAATAGCAGAATAAAGGCCCAGTATCAAGGACATGTTTTAAATTTTACTGTAATTCACTTCAAAAGTTAATAGAATGGATTTACTGACTGTAATCCAAAATGATTTATCAGAAAATCAAACATTTTATGAAGGACAGATCAAAATTATGTGGCAGAATCAGGGAAGGTCTCTGAAATCAGGGACAGTGACATGTATGAATTACTCCTCATTGAGGTAAATAGAAGTGACTTACCCTGCTGCTGTTTGATGATTGCTAAACAGTAGTCACTGGTGTGGCAGTACCTGTGTTGTACAATGTAGTGTTATTTGCTGAAATCAGTGTAAAACTAGTACTGCTATGGCTTATGCGTGTGTGTGTGTGTGTGTGTGTGTGTGTGTGTGTGTGTGTGTGTGTGTGTGTGTGTGTGTGTGTGTGTGTCTCTCTGTATGTAAATAAATAAATAACACAGCTTGTTATTTATGCACACACCCAATAATGTCAGGACACATACATTATTCTTCCAGGTATCAGTAAACCGTGCAGCTAATAAGTAATTACATTTCCAAAGTAAGACATAAAATATAGCATAGAACATTCAGACTCTTAGATTTTCTAGGAGTGTGATGACCCTTCTCCCAAGGCTGCACAAATGGATGTAGCAAGGCCCCATTAATCATCTTTGACTGTGTAGGGGCCTCCAAAAAGCTGCTGATGGCTTAGGCTTAGGAAAAATTAGGAGAAAAAATGATTAATTATCTGATCATGTGCTTTAAGCTGAACAGGACTGGGAGTTCAGAGAGTTACTGCAGGTTATGTTGGGGGGGGGGGGTGGCTGGAGATTGTGTGGTTATTACTTCTTTAATTTTTATCACAGTCAGACCTTAGAGACGTGCACAGGAGGTCATTCCAGCTTGTGTTTGGGCTGGGTTCAGTGTGGTCATTGTTTCTTTTATTTTCTCACAGACCTCAGAGGTGTACAAAGAAGGTTACTATAGTTTGTGTAGGGGCAGCGTACCTTCTATGAGCAACAAAGTAGACTACATTACTGTAGTCATTATTTTTTTCACTTTCCTCACAATCATACATCAGACACATATATAGGTGGCTGCCTTTGGGGATTAGGGGTTAGGAGTGAGGAGATATGCTATGTACATGTATGTCAGCAGTCACTTGAAATATATGATTATGGGAACTGCTTTCATCCTAATCTAATGCCAGAGGAATGCATAGACAGTGATTTTTTGGGGGGATAGGGAAGTAGGCGTATTCCCAGATAGGTTCTGTGTGTCCTCAACTGTCTTGTTAGTTTATTGTGAGTTACTATTTTTCAGCTTTGAACACTAAACTTTGGGTACAACTTGGGTCTTCCTTGAAAGAAAAAAAAATAAGACTGAAATTCTTTTCTTTGTTAAGATTTTTGTTTAGCCCACCTTTGTAGTAAAAGTTTGGGAAAATACTCTAAAATGCATCCCAGAGCATCCATAAACCCTATAGCTTCTGGGGGCATCAGATTAAATGAGTTCTTTTCTAAATGTTTATTACTGTGCTGCTTTGTTTAGGAAAGGTTTGTTGAAAGGATGCAAGGAAAGCTAAAGCTGAAAAGCAGCACTGAATTTCTTTTCTTAATCATGATTTCTGTTCAAGCCATCAGTGGATGAAAAGGTTGTATAAAAAGAAAAAAGAAAATAAAATATACATCAGCTCATACAAAAAGTTGTGACTTCTTGAAAAATCTGAAGAGTAAGACAAAATGTGATAAAAGGGAGAAAAAAGTAATGTGCATGGTATGAGGCCAAAATAGCGGGAAACAGAGGTTTGAACAGGAGGATATGGGGGGGGGGGGGCTAAACTGTGGGCAATGCCAAGGGCACCATTTCACCTAAGTCGAGCCCTGTAAATAGAGTTTTTGTAATATGTCATTCTTGCAAGTAAATATCAGTAGATGTGAATGTCCCTCTGAGTAACTGGCCAACATAGTGTGGTAGATAAGCCTGTTACAATGTAAGAACATTGAAACTACAGGTCAGTCTGTCCATACTTCTCCTAAAAGATTGCTGCATGAACTAAAAGGTTGCTTAGGAGCGGTGGCAGTGACAGGGTGATACTTAGACTGAAAGTGCCTAAGGGACCCCCAGCTTGATATTTGCTTGGGGTCCACAAAATGCTAACACCAGCCCAAACGCTTACCAACTTGTCTTTTGCTTATTACTCTGTAAATAGACTCATAATAGAATCACTAACTCTTTTTAGAGAATGGGCAACACCTACATTGGCACCCTGACTGGAGAATGAATATTCTCCAGCAGGCTGTTAATGTATGGGTAATGAGGCATAAAAACTATCCCGCTGCTTCAAGGCAACATGTTGAGGTGCCATGGAGTTCCAACTGTAATGGAAATAATGGCCTCCATTATTATACAGTCGTTAAGTAGTGCTTTCGCTGTTTAGCGAGAGTAAAATTAAAATAAATACAGAATTAGAAAAAAAAATAAGTATGTGCATGTGTGTGTGTGTGTTTGTATGCATGAAATTGAGAGTGAGATAGAATGAGCCATTATTTTACACTCACTAAGCAGCGCTTATACCCTCCAGGGTGTGTGGAACTGTGTGAATAACGCCATTCCAGGGATAGGCATTGGGCCTCAGAACACCCTAGGTTGGGTGTTATTTACACAGTAACACACACATAGGGCTGCCAACTTTTCAAATGCCGGAAGTGGGACAATTTTATAAAAAAATTAGATTTTGCAGGACAAAACATACTCACAGGCATTGCAAAGTTCAGGGCTTCACTTTTTTGCCAAAATAAAAGCTTGTTCTTGTTTGAGTTACTTATAGTATTTCATATAACATTTTGGTGTTCCAGATATAAAAATAAATGAAATTGTTACAGAAAACATAAGGAACATTTTTCATCATAAAATCTCTTTATTTTTTTTTCATTGAACACAAAACACTAAATGGAAACTGTAAAAAAAAGACCTGTTCGGTATTATTGCTAACTTAAATAACCATACCCCCACTTATCATAGAAAGCACTTTCTATAACATAAAAGAACAACATTTTTTTTTCAATAATGCAAAGAAAACATACAGCCATCTAGCCTATATTCTTACAAGTTTTCCTTAATTTTAACAGCATCCTCGTTACACACAATAAAGTGATATAAAAGTTATTGCACTATTATTAGTTGGGAGGTTAAAAACATAAAAATATGCACAATAAGTGCATTATATTGTAAATCCATATCAATGCACTGAATATTCTCAAACTAATGACAAGCACTGAAGCGATGCATTATGGACAATAAAACTAAAATCTTCATCATGTTAAGCTCTGCATTTCCTAAATTACCCTAGACCTTAGAAACAAGCAATCACTGGAACTATATGGTGTCTAGATGCAGGCCTCTAAGCAGTTACACTAGATGTCCTTACTTTCACTGCTGCAGTATTTTTCACTGATGGGATTTCTTGCTGTGGAAGCCCAACATCTGGGCATTCTACCAAAGCCTACTGTTGCTTTAAGGTACGCCAAATTTCCCCCAAATGCTCCTTGCATAGCATAGGGCATAAAGGTGATGTTCAGGCATGCCATCCTCAGAACTTCTTTGCCACCAATCTGAATGCATCTTTAACCATTGGTCTGTTTACCAGTATCCATTTTCCACCAGTTTTGAACACATTTTCATTCTCCTCTGAACAAACAGTTGCAGAGAAGTGCCCAATTGGGGGGTTTATTTTTTCTTGCCTTTTTTGTGCCCTTTGCGGTTAATGTCAACCAGGAAGGGTAAACGCTAGTGCAGGAGACAGATTCCCCATAAAGACTGCCAAGATAAGTGTCTTTTTTGCCTAGAAACTTTTCACGACCATACATGTTGTTTGATTTGTCAGACGTTCATCCCAAAAACCCTTTGTAAGTAGGCTTTATTCCCTTTCCTTGTATCTTGAGAACAAGCATATCAAGTTTCTTGCTGTAGATACAATGGAAGGAAACTCCCGCCCCGAGGGTCAGACATTAGGTAGGAAGAAGGTGAAAAAGGTAAGACCAGAGACTTCTGCTATCCAGCCACTGCCGGGTATTTCTTCAGAGTTTGTTATGAGCCCCTGGAGGCTCGCCCAGCTGTGTTGTCATATTTCTCTGCCATGACCAGGTTGGAGGCCGGCAAGGATCTGGCTGGCAGCACATCCAAAGAGGCTTTGCAGGCATCTGTTTCAGACATTCAGCAGCAACTACAGTTGATTTTTTTCTGAGGAGCCTATGTGGTTCCATAGATTTTCATTAAGGAAGAAGTTCCTATTATGGTTATCAAATGCTGTACTGGGTCAGAGCCTTCTCATATTTTTTGGGTGGCCATTCCCTTAAAAAGAAACAAAACTAAACATGTTTCTTCCACTGTTAGGGATCCACAAAGTGAGTGGCAGGCCTTTAATCAGGGGTTATTTAATGCTTTAATGTCATTAAAGCCTCCTCAGGAGGTTTCTGCTCCTGGTCTTGCTTAGTCGTCTACTCCTCTTAAAAGGCCTAGGAAACAGGATTCTTCTGACGAAGAATAAAAAACACGAACACCTTCTCAAACCAAAAAACACACAGGAACACAAAGAAGTAAGAAATAGTCTTTACTGGTGCATCCAGTACCTCGGCTTACGCCTTCAAGGAATGATTAATACACCACATAGCACATATTGTATACCATGCTTAATTACACAATTGAAAATCAATAAGTTCCCAAGGTGCAAGTGTAGAAATTTGAAGTGACAATGCATTCCACTATACACATAAAATGAATACTTGAAATTAAAATGTATGCAGTTTACTAAAATAACGTATACCTATCCCACATTCATATTGATGTCCAGGTTTAATCCACCAGGATATAAAGTGCCAAAATTAATAATGCACTTTGTCTCTAACAACATCAAGCTGCTCAGAAATTCCTCAACCTGACAAGATGTGGGTTTAGCCAACACACTGAAAAAGAAAGTGGAATCTGAATTCCCATGAAATTGTCTAAAATGTTCTGCTACTGGGCTTTCCAATCTGCCCCTCTTGATGTCCCCCAAATGTTCCATAATCCATTTTTTCACTACCCTTTTGGTTTGTCCTAAATACCACTTTATGGGGGAACAACCACAACCAATATTGTAACCACACCCCAAGATTCACAATTATATTGATCTAGGGCCTTGTATGACCGTCCATTTATGTTATCCCCATTCAAATTTCTAATTTTGTGGCACAGTTTGCACCTACCACATGGAAAACTACTTTTCTTACATTTTCCACTTCCACTTTACCCGTGTTAAGCAATTCTTTTAAATTCATAAACCTACTATATGAAAAAGTGACCCTTTCAGGGAACAACCCCTTAAGACTTGCATCATTTCTAATTGTAGGCCCAAAACCTATCTACTAGTTTCCTGAGAATATCAGAAAATGGTGAGAGTTTGTTCACAAAAAATATTTTGTCCTCATTCTCTCCTCTCCTCCTATATTCATTTATGTGATATCTCTTTACACAATTCCCGCTCCCTCAGTATAGGCCTCCCCAAAGCTTTTCTAACTTTGTTCTCAGCTAGATTCAATATATTTTCATTATAACCCCCACTGAGCAGCTTTGACCTGATCTTAACAAACTCATCCCCCAGCCTGGACCTGTTCGAGGTATTATTGCCTATATGCAAATATTCCCCGTATGGCAACAATGCCACCAAATGAGGAGCATGCATGCCATCAGCCATAAGAAAATTATTGACTTCTGTTTCCTTAACAAACAGCTTAAACTCAACCTTACAATCTTCTCCCACAAAAAATTCCAAATGCAAATACTGCATTGCTTCGTTGCTAGTGTGAAAAGTAAACTCCAAACTAAAATGGTTACCCTGTAAGGTGGAGTTCAGGGAAGAGATCACAGGCACTGGTTTGCTGTGAAGACTTACGAAATATCTGGGCAGACACAGCAATAGTAGTAAACGAGACAGCTAGAACGGTGCTTGGTGTGACATCGGGACAGAAGAAGGAGGACAAGGAGACCTGGTGGTGGAATGAGGAAATACAGGAAAATATACAGGGGAAGAGGTTGGCAACGAAGAAATGGGATTGTTAGAGAGATGAAGAAAGCAGACAGCAGTACATGGAGATGAGGTGTATGGTGGTAGCAAAGGCCAAGGATAAGGTGTATGGTGAGTTGCGTGAAAGGCTGGACACTAAGGAGGGAGAAAATTACCTATACTGACTGGCTAGACAGAGGGACTGAGCTAGGAAAGATGTGCAGCAGGTTAGGGTGATAAAGGATAACAAGGGAAATGTACTCACAAGTGAGGAGAGTGTGTTGAGCAGATGGAAAGAATACTTTGAGGGGCTGATGAATGAAGTGAATGAGAGAGAGGGAGATTGTTGGATGATGTGGGGATAGTGAATCAGGAAGTGCAGTGGATTAGCAAGGAGTATAGTTATGAAGAGGATGAGGAATGGAAAGGCTGTTGGTCCAGATGACATATCTATGGAAGCATGGAGGTGTTTAGGAGAGATGGCAGAAGAGTTTTTAACCATATTATTTAACAAAATCTTGGAAAGTGAGAGAATGCCTGAAGAGTGGAGAAGAAGTGTATCTGTACCAGTTTTTAAGAATTAGGGTGATGTGCAGAGCTGTAGTAACTACAGAGGGATAAAATTGATCAGCCACAGCATGAAATTATGGGAAAGAGTAGTGGAAGCTAGGTTAAGAAGGGAGGTGATGATTAGCGAGTAGCAGTATGGTTTCATGCTGGGAAAAAACACTACAGATGTGATGTTTGCTCTGAGAGTGTTGATGGAGAAATATAGAGAAGGTCAGAAGGAGTTGCATTGCGTCTTCGTGGACTTAGAGAAAGCATATGGAAGGGTGCCTAGAGAGGAGTTGCGGTATTGCATGAGGAAGTCAGGAGTGGCAGAGATGTATGTAAGAGTGGTACAGGATATATACAAGGGCAGAGTGACAGTGGTGAGGTGTGCCGTAGGAGTGATGGATGCATTCAAAGTGGAGGTGGGATTACACCAAGGATCAGCTCTGAGCCCTTTCCTATTTGCAATAGTGATGGACAGGTTGACAGATAAGATCAGACAGGAGTCCCTGTGGACTATGATGTTTGCAAATGACATTGTGATCTGTAGTGAGAGTAGGGAACAGGTCAAGGAGACCTGGTTGAGGTGAAGATATGCTCTAGAGAGGAATGATGGTCAGCAGGACTAAGACAGAAGATATGTGTGTAAATAAGAGCAAGGACAAAGAATTGATGAGGATGCAGGGAGTAGAGCTGGCAATGGTGGATAAATTTAAATACTTTGGATAAACGGTTCAGAGTAATGGTGAGTGTAGAAGAGAGATGAAGAAGAGAATGCAGGCAGGGTGGAGTGGATGGAGAAGAGTGTCTGGAGTGATTTGTGACAGATGGGTACTGGTAAGAGTGAAAGGGAAGGTCTTCAGGATAGTACTGAGACTGTCTATGTTATATGGGATGAAGTTAGTAGCACTGATGAAAACACAAAAGTCTGAGCTGGAGGTGGCAGAGTTATAGATGTTAAGATTTGCATTGGGTGTGATGAGGATGGACAGGATTACAAATGAGTATATTACAGGGTCAGCTTAGGTTGGATGGTTTGGAGACAAAGCCAGAGAGACGAGATCGTATTACTTTGGACATGTGCTGAGTAGGGATGCTGGGTATATTGAGAGAAGGATGCAAAGGATGGAGCTGCCAGGTAAGAGGAAGAGAGGAAGGCCTAAGATAAAGTTTATGGATATGGTGAGACAGGACATGCAGGTTGTTGGTGTGACAGACCAAAATGCAGAGGACAGAAAGAAATGGAAACAGATGATGCAGTGCGGCGACCCTTAACAGTAGCAGCCAAAAGAAAAAGAAGAAAGATTTTCTCACTTCAGTCCTGAACAATTTGACAGAAATCCATGACTTTTACAGAAACAGACCAAAAATATGAGGCAAAAATCAGAACATTCTGCAAAAATCTTGATGGTTGAGAGGTATGTTGATGGCTGCATTTGTTGTGTGAGCTTTAAAGTTTTTTTTTTGTACAGTGGCAGTTATTTTAATAACTACTTTTTTTTCTCTTTCTGCTGTTAGGCCTTTCCATAGTCTTTTTTGAACCCACCCTCCCCCCACACACACTCACACTCATTTCTTCATGTACCATAGCACTCTGATTTTCCCACAATGTCCACACACCCACACACACACACATACTTTCACATTGTTACCTTTTTTTCCTTTCACCAATGCTACAACTCCAGCATAGCAGAGGTTCTGTTCCATAACCTTAACCAAGCTCTAACAATCCTTTACTGTAGCAGACATCACTGCAGGGACTGGTTTAGAAAATGTTGGGGTCTTATTTGTAACTTGAGGCTAACCTTAAGTTGTACCCTCTCTAATTTTTCTTAGTATGTACATTCTTGGTGTTCTGTTCCTCGTTTTGGTTTATCTTTGCAAATCATTTCATCACCTGTCATCCAGCTTTCTTGAATACTGCTTATTTAATGTGACTTCCTTTTATGTACCTTGACATGAGTAAGATGTTTTATATATCTATATCCCTTCTGTATGTCTCTATATATATAGTTCATAGCTGGACAAGTAAATTAAAGATATTGAAATGAAACTGTTGCTTTTGTTGTCACTGAAAGAGGTGACCATAAAGAGGTGGCTTGTCAGGAAGGAGTTTTACGTATGTTTTATACAACTGAAAATGTTGTACTGTAAATATTCCATTCATGTTTTTTGTTTTCATTTTCCATTAAATACATAGTGTACATGTTAATAAGTGGAGGATAATTTAATGGATTCTAATGTTGAAAATGTTTTACATTATTGTTTGCATTTAACTGACCTGTTTCCTAATATTTTTACATTTCCATTAAATATATTAAACGCATTTTCAGTGGCCAGAAGCAAAGGGATACTTTATGAATATTCAATATGCACAGTATCATGAAGTACTGAGCATTCTTAAAGTAGGACCTCCTCCCATCTGTGGGTGTTGACGTTAGCTCAGCATGGGCGGTTTTGCGACTCCCTATTCAGGGGTGATTTTTTCCCTGAAATAAACCACATAACCCCTTATAAATTGTACCAACTGGGCAAAGTGTGGGGAACCCATTAGCAGCTTATTAGAAATTTCATCCAGAAAGCTCACCATCACAGGGTGGTTAAATGTTACTTTATAAGAAAATGTTTTCTTGGATTAATTTGATTTAGAAATATTTACCATGAAAATTAACATTAAACATTATTAACAGTGAGTTGGGTGATGGATACTATGAGGGTGAAACACTATTTAAAAACCAAAATGATTTATTGACAAGGAATACAAGTGGTTTATTTGATTACCCAGAATGCAGAGCTTCCTTATTCATAGTTCTTTCATTTTTTTTCAACTGCTAAGATGGAATTTCAATCGATGCGGTTATTTATTTGTATTTTCAAGTACAACTGCTATTTTGCTGTTTATATTAGTAAAACCTGTTACCTTGTATTCGTAACCGCATTATTAATTACGGTTTTAGTCTTCAAAAAAATACAAAGAATTTACTTTGTTTTCTGTAATTTAGTGCAAGTCTATAATATTGTTCATTTAGTTATAGGGAGTGCTTCTTATACATGTTAGATGTTAGACTGTGAATGAAGGTTTTTTTTGGGTCTGAGTCTCATGTTGCAACTCCTAGTATTTTTCTACTAGAGCTAGTATTTTTGCAGTTTGCCTAGTAGGCTAGTGGTTTTTGTAACAGTTCTAGGAGTTTTTAGTACAAGCAAGAGCGATGGATGGCCCTGGGTATTAAGTATAGAAAGAGAAGGAATAATAGTATGCTAGAAGAAGAAAAAAAGTGGCTTCTACTGGCTTATGAGCTATAAGATTGTAATTCCAGGCAGTTCTGCATCAGTTGGAGCTGATATTTTGTCATCAGGCTATCTTGAAGTGAGGAAAAGTAAGTAATTGATCCATATAGTGTGTGCTGTACCATTATACACCTGGCTTCTCTCCGCCTAATGGTTCACTGCTCCCTGGACAGTTATACGATCCTAACTGAATACAAACGTGTTTTCTCTGTATAAATATGTTTTTCTTGCTGACTATTGTTTTTGTAATTTTGTACTTAAATGCAACTGTTGAATGAAACTGAGAGAAACGTATTACCTGACTAAGAAGTGTAGTCCTGTGTCATTTCCACAAAGCACAATTTATGAGCAATTTGAGCATGATTGATGACAAATAGCTTGGGATTTTTATACTCCTATTAGACAAGTTTTATTTGTGTTTTAGTTCGTTTTTTGTGGCTGTTGGTCTGATATTGCATTAAGTTGTTACCTGGGTGAAGTTTTTTTTTTTCTTGTTTTAATGCAACTGTACTGTTGCCGATGCAGTATTGCACTGATTAAATATGTTGCTTGCTGGTTTACTGGTATCATTTTACGTGGTGCCAAAGCTGAATTCTTAGTTAGTTAGTTCATAGGTGTGTACTAGGCTAATGGCCCTGGAGCCTTTACAAGCCTAGCCTATACAAGTACCCTGGCATTGTGCCACCCCACATTAGTTCACAATATCTTTATCGAGTAGAGCCACTGAAGTGATCCCCGGGGTGAACTTTCTATTACCCATCCACTCATCAAGATTTCTCTTGAAGAGGGACAGCAAGGTGCTCTACTTGACATGTATGGGAAGTCTATTCCAGAGCATGGGCAGTCTCTGGGTGAGGAACCTGTCCCTCCAGCATGTCCTGTTGACTGTGGTAATGAGGTTGAATTCTCTGGAGCATGTGGTGCAGAGGGATTGGGATTTCTTTAGATGTAGCATTTCTAACAGAGCTGGGTCAAACATGGCTTTTCAAGTCAAGCAAAGATCACCTCTAAGTAGTCGATATGAGACAGAGAATAGCTGGAGTCTTTTGAGTCTGTCCGTGTAGGATGTGTTTAATGCCAAGGATCCTCTTTGTGAGGTACTTCTGTGGCCTCTCCAGCTGTTACAGGTGTCTAGTGAGGTACATGCCAAATGGTGCATTATACGCAATGACTGGTCTAATGAGGGAAGAGTAGAGAGAGATGATGACCTCTTTCTCCCTGGATGCAAAACCCTTGGTAATGAGATCTGTCACTTAGGACTTTCTGACCACAGTGGCAATGTGGTGGTCGAAGGAGAGGTTGCTGTCAACCTGCATCCCCAGATCTCTTATAATGCCTTCAGTGTTCAGTGGGCTCCCATCGATGTGGTAATTAGTGGGAACTGAGTTTTTACCAAAAGGGGGTGATACATTTTTTGGCATTAAGCTTAAGGCCATAGTTTCGACACCAGTCATTGGTCTCAGTGAGGCCTTTATTTAGTTATCCAAAGTCAGCTTTGAATGTGAACTGTGCTGTCAGACCATCAATCATTCTACTGGCAGTCACTTTTCCCACAGTTATAAGTGATGAAAGCTTGACACATTGTCTGATTAATGGAATGAACCACCATCACTTTGAAGTTTTCTGGAGCATTTAATCGATACAGAGCCGCCAGTTTTTTGGCACCATCTGAAGGAAGTTACTGTACTTGGTGAGTTTGTGTGTATCTTGTTGGCTTTGCCACATTCATCAGCATCTTGGGAGTGTGTCTTCTCTTAAGTGAACATTGTGAAAACTGCTGAGACCAACAAACTTCTATCTGAAACCGTGTCAAATCAGCCTCTCACTAAGCAAGCAATCAGGCATAGTGGTAACATTTGCCATACTTGGAAACCAGGCAAAGCTTTAGTAGAAGATGTTCATGAAGGGCAGTGTCATCAGAGGTGCAATCTGAGAGCAAGGCCAACTCATCAGATGTAACCATTTACAATATACATCATGATACTGATGTTGATGATAGCATAACTTTCAATACTGATTAATGACTCATGAATTCTACCAATGAACATTGACGTTATTGTGTTTTCTTCATTACCTGTTGCAGAAATATTGTGAATTACATGCAAGTTGAGGGTAAAAACATACATACACTTTCCTGTTTGTCGATTAAGTCAATCTAGTAGTTTCGAATAGTTTTTCTCTGAAAAATCTAGTAGGAACTGAAAAACTTGAGTGGCAACATGCTAGATTGTGAATGAAGGTTTTTGTTAGGTCTGTTGTATTCTACCAAATACAAATTGTACTATCATGTTAATTGCGAGTTTGTTTGCCATAGGAGGTTTGTTTTGCAGGGGGTTAATCAGTTGTTAGTTAAGTGACATATTTAACATCAGAAAGTAGACTGATAGTGGCTAAAGCGTTCAAACAATGTACCTTTGTATACAGGAAGCGGTTACTTAACATAAGAATGAAAAGAAATGTGGACATGATAAATGAGGACATAGGTGACCTGCATCTGCTAGACCCATCACAATTCATTTTTGTTAAAGGAAAGTCATGTCCATTAAATCTGGTGGACTTTTCAGAGGGTCATCAAAACATTGGATGAAGGTAAGACTGTGCGCACAGCTTACCTTGACCTGGCCAAGGCTTTTGATACAATACCCCACTCAGGTATTACAGACAAGCTCACTAATTTAGGTACAAACCCTTTTTTCACCTGCTGAATAGCTAACTGGCTCACTAATAGAATGCAGAAGGTCAAAATAGATGAGGCCAGCTATACCAAGAGGCCAGTCATTAGTGGAGTCCCCCTGGGCTCCATACTGGGCCTGCTCCTTTTAGGCATCTATTTCTCTGAAATGGAAGCAAATGTTAAAGTTTTATGGCTAAGTGTGTAGATGATTGCAAACTGGGAGTTATTATCAACTCCCCTGCAGACACTAGCATTCTTCAAGAAGGCCTATCTCTGACTAGCAAATGGTGCCAAAGCCATGGTCTTAAACTCAATGCTAAGAAATGCATAATTGTTCCCTTTGAGAAGTTAACCATCCCAGCTAAATATCATGTTGATAATACGCCACTAAGAGTTGACCCAGTAGTCAGGGCATCTGGATATGCACGTAGACCGTAGCCTTAACTTTAACCACCATGTGACCACAGTGGTGAGGAACTCCTTTTTTTAAGTTATGCAACTTATAAGTAAGGGCATGGCATCTAGGTCCAAAGAGGTCATTATCCCTTTGTATTCTGCCCTTATCAGGACAATCGTACAGCACAATGTCCCTTTGGTATGTACCTGACCAGGCATATGCAGCAAATAGAGTGACTTCAGAGGTTCCTTACTAAAATAATACAAGGATTAACAAATCTGCCTTCTGCAGAGCACCTTAAAGCCTTTTCCCTCTATTCAGTCTTCTATAGGTTGCTGAGGGGTGATCTATGCCTGCCCTACAAGGCATCCACAAAACCCACACTTATGAATCTCCTACTTAATCTTTAAGTCAAAGAGCACCAGAAATACAAAGTCTAGGGACCTGTATTTTGTTTGTGACTTAAACAGAACATGTTGGAGAGACAGATATGTGCCCCAGAGACTACCCCTCCTATGGAGCAGGATTCCCATCCATGTGAAGCTGAGTTTGTCTATTACCCAGTTTAAGTGCAAACTAGACCAGTGGATAGGGAATAGGAAATTTACACCAGGCCTGGAACCCATGTCCCTTAGAGACTGAGGTAGCTTATAAATACCTGGCTCTCAATGTTTTGTTCAGGTACAGGACATCATTGTTCTTTCGGGAAAACTTGGCCAGGCTTAGAAAGGTCGACCGGGTCATTAGCCTAGTAATAAAGTATGAGTCTATGAATAAGTACCAGATAAGTACCAGACAACTCCAAATCACTTAAAATGTTAACAGAACAATAAGTGTTGCATGGATGTCCATTCTGTGCACAATAAAACCTATAAAACTGCAATAACTGGCATTATTGACTCTCAGTAGTCCTTAATTAATTACCAGAAAAAAAGAAGTTAATGAGGGACACAGCAAATTTTGGAGGCAAAATCACTGATGTTCTGCAAAATCAGGAACAGATAAAAGACAAGCTACTATAATTCACTTAAAAAGTTAATAGAACAGGCTTTGCAGAGTAATGGAGTAAACCCCCAAGCCATATCAATATTCCATCACCCAGCTATCTTTCCCCATTTGCCATAAAACACTGTTAAAACCCGTCAATGGGCATACTATTTTTTTCTTTATTTTTACAATGATCACAACAATTTGAACTTAATTTAATTTTTTTATTAAACATTTTACAGCAAAAACACTGGCAATCATTTGGCGAACAAAACAAAGCACTCTCGCATTGAAATCAGACAGCATGAGCAACAATAAATTTCTCTTTCTTTGAAACTCACATTTATTGAAAATGCATCAGGCTATTCATTAAATTGCAACAAACATGCAGGAATTCATAGTCAATTCCAGCTCTTTGTATGGCTGTGTACATTCAGATGTTTGCTTGCAATAAAATAAATACACAAACACATAAATAATAACTGAAAAGTGTATTTCAGTGGGTTAGATTCATAATACCAAATGATCAGAATTCTGAATGGGATTACCCTGAACACAAAAGAAAATGCTGATAAGACTGCGGTACAATGGCCATTGGTGTTTCCCCTTTCTTCACTATAGTGTGATCTCAGAATTGGTATATATAATAAGCACGGGATGTGGAGAGTGCAGGATAGCTTGGTCCACTGTAAAGAGAATGAGATGAGTTTTTCAGCAATGTGAGTTTTGACATTTTGTGGTCAACATCATGCCATTCGGTTTCCAATCATTTCGCATTATGAATGTGTTCCATTTCAGCTCACTACTTTGAGAAACAGAGAATGCATCCCATCACACACTTCTTTTGCCATCCCAGTCTCATAGCGCAAGAATTAGAGACAAAGAATCAGTAATCATGAACAGATTTTAAATCTTTCTCTTATAAATACTTAGAAAGTTACATTAGGAAGCATTTTCTGAATGACCCAAAGTCTGAAACTCACATGCCTGCCATTTAGTGATTGTAATCCTCAACAATGTGCCATAAAGACATATTTTGCAAGGAACAGACCAAAATTCTGATGTGACAATGTGAGGCATTGCCAGCTATGCCAGGAGAAATAAGGCAGTGAATGTGTAATATATGCCAGCACAGGTAGCTGGAATTTTGTAAAGAATTATATGTCACTTGTATATCAAACTAATTTGTACAGATGCTTGTGTTGAAAAAAATGTATTTGCAAAGTTGCTTGTGTTAAAAATGTACCAACAGTGGGTCCTGACTGTATTGTAGCTGAATAAAAAAAAAAAAAAAAAATATATATATATATATATATATATATATATATATATATATATATATATATATATTAAGAGAATAGTTTAAGCACAATCCAGCTGCCTCTAACTTTGAAAAATGTTCTGAAATTAAATTACGGGGCCTAGGCCATAAAGATGCTATCTCACACATTTGAATGAAGCCAGAGACATGATGTCTGTAAGAAGTATGGTGTGTTAGTCTCTGCAGGAAGAGCAGAAGTGTTTAAGACTTCAAGAAGCTGCAACAGATATGATCAAAACTCTATGCGTGCGTATTATTGACACATATGTGCTAAATCCTAGCAGTTTCTAACAATGGGTATAGCATAGGAACCAGAAGTCATATGACTAAATGTATGTGATGTCATTCTGTAATCTAGGACAAAAATTATGTTTAATACTAGATGAGACTGAAGTCTCATAGCACTCTGTTTTTGGAACCTGACAAAGAAGGATCCCTCACCTACTCCATCTTCCCTTGCTCTAGTAAGTAACCAGGGAATAATAATTCTTAAGATCAGCCAGGAACATATAGTGAGATTAGTTAAGTACTGTTTTTCTGTATCTGTGTGAATCTGTTCATTTGTATTACTTTAATATTCCATGTGAATGAAACTCTGGTGTTTATTGTAAATAGATATTTAGCATTGTCATGTTCTTTTATTATTTATTATTAAATCTATTTAAACCTTTCATTGTGGCTAGTCATTTAGAGAATATTTTAACTTTTGAGAGTACTGATATCTATTTGGTGACTCTGTGGTCACTCCTAAAAGCCTTACTGCATCGATTAAAACACTACCATTTATATTAATATTAATTTCACTCAGTATAATTGGGTACCCTTGTAAGAGCCTTAGTGTAGCTGGCTTTGGAGTGTCTGGTGACAGCAATTACCTTATAATCTAGGCAGAAGGGGGCCTAGCTAGTAAATCTGTGCCAGCCTTTCCCAGGTGTGTGTGTGTGTGTGTGTGTGTGTGTGTGTGTGTGTGTGTGTGTGTGTGTGTGTGTGTGTGTGTGTGTGTGTGTGTGCACAAATCAAGTCTCAAAGATAGGTGTGTGTCAGCTACTTGGACCAGGGACATCAACTACTGGTTTCACAGAGAGGGTGGTGGAAGACTTGGCTTGGACACTCGGCTGAGGACTCAACTCTACAGCTGTGCCAGCGGGGAGTCTTATTGGGAATCTGGAGAGAGACAGTGAGAGAAATCCAGACTCCAGACTGGGTGTATTTCCTGTGTAATCTTAATGGAAATTGTGCTTGATGCAGAGATCTGCATCTGGAAATACTGTGCGTATCCATTTTTGTTTCAAGTGAACGTCCCTCTCCAGTATCAGTGGTGAGGATTCAGGCTCCTTGATTACAGGCCCAGACTAGGGATGTCAAATTCTCAAGTTCTTTAGTCTAAAATTTTGGACAAAGCCATAAATAAATGGTGGGAGGCTCCAAATGGGTCAGAACACTATTTTACCTATATGTTAACCAGGTAAACCCAGTGGAGAAAGTATCCCTTTTTGGGGTGACCAAGGAGTACAGTCTGAGTGACTTGCTCATGAAAACACCATAAGCAAATGGAGGTGGAAAAATTCAAACTCTGTACTTTAAACTAAAATAAGCAATTTGTTAAATGCTCAAAGCCTCAAGTGCCAGACAACTCTAACTCACTTAAAAGGATAACAGAGTAAAAACAGCTGTTCCATGGAGATGCATTTTCCAAACAGTGAGAACTATGAAACTCTTAATACAAAAAACAAACAAAAAAGTTAAAGGAAGTCTGGCAAATGGTAAGGACAATTAAGTCTCTATCTGAAGGGTACAGGATTTGAATCTCCAACTGTGTGGTTGTTTTAACAAGTTACTTAATGACAAATTCCTAACTGGGGAATTTACACCCACCCACCTGTCAGCAGTGGCAGATTAAATTGTAAAAGACACATACATCTGCTTCAGTGGTGGCAGCTTAAGTAGTAAAAACATCAACACACAATTCATGCTTAGTTATCTCACTCTCCCTTCTGGCTCAAAGCCTTTCAAAAGGCCTGCACCACACTCTTTAAAATCCATAACATAATGTAATAAACAAGCTTGCAGAAAAAATCAGCTGTGCTTATGCTCCTATGGGGGTGAGTTTACTTTAGTATTCCAAGGAGTTGGTCAGTGGGGTGGGGGACACACTTTCAAGGGGGCATATACCCTCAAGAGTTCCTTCCTCCCCATCCCAGTGCTGTTTGTGAACACTAGTACTATTAACTTAAAAAGTTGACAGAATAAGAGACTGTGAATTAAATCTATAACTCTGATTGTTGTCATTAATTGCTAAGTGTGATTCATCACTTTTCTCCCAAATTAACCAACTTTAGGAGGAAAAGAGGAAAACTTTGAGTCAAAATTAGGGATAGTTGAGAAATATGACACAACAGTTCTCATATTTCCAACACCAAAATGTATGGAGCTGCCACCTTTTCAGATGCCTAAAGTGGGACGCTTGTTACTACAATGTGAGATTTTGCAGGACAAACCATACCCAAATTCAGTACAAATGACTAAATGCTACTTTTTTTGCTAAAATAACAGCTCAGTCTTGTAGAATTTTAATTGTTTATGTTGTTCCATACAATATTTAGGTTGTTCACATGTTTGCATAAAAAGATAACTACTTTATGCAGCTATTAAGGGAAACTTAGGAAATATTTTTTTATCCTAAAATCTCAGGGCATTGCCCATTTTTCATGTCTGTACCCCCATGGAACCCAACAGTACAAACAGGGAAACTTAAAATGTGGGACACTACTTCGCATAATGGGGAACAAATGGATAAACTGTGGGACTCCTATTAATATGGTAACAGCCTAGTACCAACTAATAGGATGTTCACAAGATGGTTAAAAAGTGCTAGTTTTCACTCCCACAAAATTATTTTGATGAATTAATATACTTCTGTATAGTTTACTACAGAAATGCATGTGTCACACAGACCTCTCATAATGGAACTGCGAGGAACACAGTCACAAGAATCCTTCAAAGCCCTCGGGCCTGTGGATAATATGGCCCAGACCACAAAATCCTTTATAAACGCATTCTATGAACACCTTCAGGAATGCATGGATCATGCAATCCCAAATAAACCAAGACCCAATCCTCCAAAGGCAGACGTCATGTCTGGTGGACCCCAGCCATAAACAAACTATACAATAGAAGGAGGAAGCTACTACATGACAGAGCAAAATCCCAAAAAGGGAAGGCATCTCTGATCAGTATTAGCAAAAAACTACGGGCACTCATAAAATCGTCTAAGGCCAGCTTTGAGAGAAAAATTGCACAGGACACTAAGGATAATCACAAGGCTTTCTTTAGTTATGTTAGGAACCTGGGTGGGAATTCCCAGATATGCTCAGAATTAGTCCAAAATGACAAAAAATACACCGAACCACAGACATTGCCAACATCCTAGCTGACAGGTTCAGCGCAAACCCCCCCCCCACCAAAAGGGCTAATATCTTTCCCAGCAGAGTGCTGCCCCCCTGACATCTCAGATGCTCAGGTAAGAGCTGCCCTCTCCAAAGCAAGAAACACAGCATCAATGGGACCAGACGGTGTCCTGGGCTGCTTCCTACATGAACTCCAAGAAGAGCTAAACCCAAACCTAAAACTACTGTTCAATCTCAGCCTTACTACAGGATATGTACCCAAAGAGTGGCGTACAGCAACAGTGGTCCCTCTCCACAAAGGTGGTGCCTCAACGGATCCTGGAAACTATCGCCCCATAAGTCTCACTAGCTTGGTCTGCAAAGCTATGGAAAGGATCATCATGGACCTTATAAATAAAGATATTGGGGACCTACAGACACTGGATCCTACCCAGTTCAGCTTTGTTAAGGGCAGATCCTGCCTCTTAAACCTGGTCTATTTCTTTGAAACAGTCACCAAGGCCATTGACAAGGGGAAGGTGGTCCACACAGCCTACCTGGACCTCGCAAAAGCCTTTGATACAATACCCCACTCGGGCATTATAGATAAGCTCACCAGCTTAAATATAAACCCCTATGTCACTAGATGGGTTGCAAACTGGCTCAAGGACAGAACCCACATGGTTAGAATAGCTGGAGCCATGTCAGAGTCCAAACCAGTTACAAGTGGCGTCCCACAAGGCTCAGTCTTGGGACCTCTCTTGTTCGGTATATATTTCTCGGAGGTACAGACCAACATGGAAAGACTGTGGCTGACCAAGTTCGCAGATGACTGCAAACTGGGTGCCATAATAGACTCTCCAGCCGACACAAGCATCCTCCAAAAGGGCCTCATAGAAACAGACAACTGGTGCCAGAGCCATGGCCTCAAGCTAAATGCCAAAATGTGTATAGTCATCCCCTTTGGCAAAAACAAAGTGCCCACAAATTACCACATAGGTGGTAATCCATTAAGTACCGAAGAAGTAATTAGGGACCTGGGGACCCAAGTTGATAGCAATCTCTCATTCGACAACCACGTGGCCAAAGTGGTTAGAAAAACATTTTGTATAGCCCACCTAATCATGAAGGGATTCACATCTAGATCAGGGGAGGTCATCGTGCCTCTTTACTCATCCCTCATCAGGCCCATAATTGAGTACAATGCCCCATTTGGGATGTACCTTGCAGCAACTGGAAAGACCCCAAAAGTACCTCACCAAGAGGATCAAGGGGCTCAAACAGATGCCGTATGCTGCCCAGTTAAAGAAACTCCAGCTCTACTCAGTGGCATACCACCTGCTCAGAGGCGATCTGTGCCTGATGTATAAAGCCATGTCCAACCCGGAATTAATGGACATGCTGCACCTCAGAAAATCCAAATCCCATCGAGCTATGCGCTCGAGGGACTTAAACCTCAGCACTGAAATAAATAGGACATGCTGGAGGGACAGATTCATAACCCAGAGGCTCCCTTCACTCTGGAATAAAATCCCAGTCCAGGTTAGGCAGAGTCCCTCATTGACTCTCTTCAAGAGGAATCTTGATGAGTGGATGGGAGATCGTAGGTTTACCCCGGGTATCACTTCTGTGTCACTGTTAGACAGAGGCACAGTATACTAACCTCGAAAAAGGGCATAGCAAAATTAATTTAAAATGGGTGGCAAAAGCCATACACACTCTGGCTAGGCTTATAAATGCCCTAGGGCAGATAGCCTAGTATGAACCTATGAACCTATGAACCTATAAGAAGCGCTCCTTGTAATAATGTACATTTCCGAAAGAAAAATGTAAGAAACTTTTCTTCTCACATCTTATACAGAACACTTAAGCATTAACTAACAAGCTACATTTTCCCTTCAATGCAGTACATTATTAATAATATAGGAACACAAAACTTGTCACAGTTTCATTAGCTGAAACTGAATCATGAAAAAGTTTGAAAGTACATCTCAATAATGGTATATTTTTGCAAAGTATACTTTAGCATATTGAATAACATAGAATGACCAGGACTACTGAAGAAATGCATCATTATTTCAGTTCTGCATTTCAGAAACCGATTCATAGAACCACATTTATAGTAGCATGGGTTTTCTTAAGGAAAAAAAAAAACTTGTGCAACCTTCCTGAGATGCTATGACCCAATAAACAAATAATAATAATAATAACAATAATAATCACAATCACAATAACAATAATAGGTTCTCTACTTAAAGCAAAATTCAAGATAAAACACTTCTTTCCTGATTTAACTATTTTAAACTGTAGATAACAACAAAAGGACAGCCACGGTGGTGCAGCGGTTAGTGTTGTTACCTCATAGCAAGAGGCTGTCTGGTTCGATCCTTGGCTGGGGTGCGTTCCTTGTGGAGTTTGCATGTCCTCCCCTGTGGTCACATGGGTTTTCTCAGGGTTCTCCGGTTTCCTCCCACATCCCAAAGACATGCTATAGGTGGATTGAACACTCTAAATTGGCCCTAGGTGTGAGTGAGTGTGTGCCTTCTGTGTAAGGTTGGGTGCCAGGCTGGCAACTTGACACTGTAAAACTCTACTGCCAATCATGAGTGGACAGGTGATCTGCTGTGGTGACCCCTAACTGGGAAAAGCTGAAAGAAAAAGAAGAAACTGTAGATAACAACAAGTCGAAGTATGAACTAGAAGGTACTACTGAAGCTTTGCTTGAGTGTTCAAATAAATGTTCTTGTATCATCCTCACATCTGTATTTCATGTGAATAATAATCTGACCTCCTTATCATAGCAGAATGCATTTTCACTAATACATGAATAAAAACCACTTATTCTTACTGAAAGGCATTCCATAAATGATGATGATAATGATAAACTCTTCATCTAAAACAAAACTCAGCCCAGGGTTATATTTTAGATTCTCAGAAATGATACATTAACAAGCATTCATCTTACTTTTCATTTATTCAGTCTTCGACAACCCACTTAATTCATTTACCCTGGGCAGTAGAAGGGATCAGATTCTACTCCTGACACTCAGTACCTGTAAGGTTGTGAACTAATCCTGAATGGTGCACCACCATATCTCATCTTTGCTTGAACATTCTGGGCAAAGCCAAAAATAATGGGGGAACAAAGGGGCCAAACCCAGGCATTTACTTAAAAAAGTTAATAGAATAAATATGTTTTATATGGATATGTTTTCTGAACGAGAAGTATAACTCCCTAATGTCTAGCAGCGTACCTCCAAATGTCCCCGATTTTTTTCTCATAAGTTTGCCTGACATAAAATTGGTCATGCTTCATAAGAAGTGTGATGGATTATCATCAACAAGTAATGAGCTTCAATATAGGTACAGGCTTGTTGTACTTCAGAAAATGCATATTAATTCATGTACTCTAACTTTGCGCAATTTCTAAATCAGTAGTACTAATATTTGGCCTTTTGTCACTGAAAATTGTTACCTTTGTCACTGATTCTGGTGCTGAGAGGTCAAGAGATATGTCTAGTATTGCTGCCAGATTGTACTCTGAAATAATTTACTAGAAAACCAAAAATTTTATGAGGGATACATCATAAATACAAACAAAATCAGGTATGTTCTGCAATACTGTGGAAACTGGGAGGCACTGTGCAATCATACACAGTCACTCAAAGAGAGCACGCTTCAGGAATTTATTTTTTATTGACCAGCCTATTCCCACTAAGCTATAGTCCCATTTTCAGTGAGACCCAATATGGCATTCATACTTTCTATGAGAAATTTAGCCAGGGCACCAGGGAATTCCCCTACCCTTTTTGTTAGGTATCCTCTATTCTTTTACATCCATCCCAGCTATCACCACTGTAAGCAGATGAGACATCTGTTTAATATTTTATCTGATGAATACCACATCAGGACTGCAATACCCCATTTGTACTGCATTGCATTGTTGTTAATGGAAAATTAATCCAATCGCCAGGACTGAAGGACTGCCAGGTCACTTACTTGGAATATGGGAGGAAACCAGAGCAAAATCACACATGAATGCATAGATTTTGGAATGTGAAAGGAGGCCAGAGTACCCAAGGAAAAACATATGGGTGTGCAGAGTTTTTGAATGTGAGTGGAAACCAGTATCCTTTACGGAAACCCACATGGCACAAGGATGATGGGAAGACTGTCTAGAGAAAGAACCCTGGTTAGACCACCAAACTGGGGACCCAGCACATTTTACTAAATTACATCTCAGTGGGACATTTTCAGTAGAATTTCAGGAAGAACAGGGAAGCACTGCAAAGGGCCACTGGACTGTGCAAATCTACAATGGGGAAAAACAGCTTTGCACAGCTGAGATATTTTATCTAGAAATCGAGTGCACTTATCTAACTCAAGAAGCTACACCAGGATGGCTGCTCTGTGCTTTGAACACTACATAAAGAACAGGTAAAGGGACTCATGCATTTTCTATGTAAAAAGGACTCATGCTTTTTCTATGTAAGTAAATCTCATTACCTTCTCCTGGTGTAGGGTGAGGATGGTCAACCCTGTAGCATAACTCCCAAGAAGACATGAATGTATCGAATCCCATAGTGTCACCTCTGAGTTGATCATAACGTTGTATGCTTGACAGGTAAACAAACTTCATCCTGCATGCAGTATCTGGCCTCTAAACACAGGGGTGGCAGGCTGTGAGGCTGCACTGCAGAACCTTAGTTCAAGTAGGGTTACCATCTGTCCCTCTTTGCACAAGACGGACCCTGTTTGGGCAGTTGTGTCATGAGGAAAAAAATAAATACAGAATGGCCAATGTCAAGAGATTTTTTAGGATAACAAAATATTTTTTTAAGTTTTCTTTAATAGTCACATAAAATCATTTTTGTGTGTCTGAAATGCCTAAATATTCTATGAAACAGCATAAGGAAGTCAAATGCTACAAGAACAAGCTTTTATTTTGGCAAAAAAGGGAAGCTCTGTCCTTTGCACTGGTGATGGGAATGGCTTATCCTGCAAAATCTCACATTTTTACAAAATAAAATGTCCCAAGTTTAAGGTTGTTGAAAAACTGAGCCTTGAGTTATTCTCTGTGTACAAAGGGAACTACTAAGACATGGCAGTACTGCACATGTGTGCGGTTATTGCCAGCATCTCCTGACTTTTCTGCAGCCTCAAACCAGATCAACCTGTATGCCAACCTGCTATTAAGGGCATTGAGGCTTATCACCCACATAACGCCTCTGGTACACATTTTAACTTAAGGATGCAGCAGTAGCAATACTGCACAGCTGTATTTACTTAAATCTGCATTGCTACAGTTTCCATAGCAAATGTAAATAACAAACACTTAGTGATGGGTGTAATATTCTTGCTATAGCCAATACCATAGTATACAGTTTTATGCAAACATGATCCTACATTTGCACATAAATGTTGATAAGCACCACTCCTTGAAGAGTTTCTCAAAGCTGAAAATTCCTCCAAGAACATTATTAAAGAATGAACCCACAATAACTCACTATCTGAAGTAGAGTATAAGCTACTGATAACTGTAGCAAACAGGAGAATAATATGCTAGTAAGACAAATGGCAAGTTATGTAATACAGGTGTAGTACCCCACTTTGAACAATAACCTATGGGGTGATTTATTACAGAAATCATAGTACAGTAATGGTGCGGGTTGTTTTGATTACACTGAATCCTCTGTGGGTGCATGTAAGATCCCTGCCCATCCCTACGTCAGTAACATTTTGATGCTGTGATAATAATGAAAAAAAGACTAGAGAGTGAAACCAGAACATATAAACACACCATGACATTCAGTTTATTTTCAAACTGCTTACAACGTCACCATTAAGGGCGTAACCAGAAATGAAATTAATTGTAAAACAAAGATGAAGGAGAAGAGCAGCATTTCACTGTAATGGAAGCTCTTGCTGTTTGCAGCTTTTTACATCTACTTTCATTTCCAGTATTACAGTTACAAGATTTTGAAAAAAATAAGCAGTGTGGTTTTTGAGCCTTTAATTTCACCTCCTCCTCCATGTTTGGCAAACTGACACCCACAATACAGAACCAAAATAAATGCCAGAGAGTGACTTACACACACCACCAACATACACCTTAAAGCGTGTTGCTCACTTTCTGGAGCACATTTTTGTTCCAGTTAATTTCTTTTCTCATTGTAATCCTTTTGTTAGAGTCACAAGGAATTTTTCAAAAAAAAAAAAAGGTTATAGTGTGTTTTTACAGCACTTTTTTGCAATTTCATAACACAGTGGGCTGTATTCGAAAACAGTTTGGTACACACCTGTTTCCAAAAGAAAGGGCACTGTCATTCTTCATTCGGTGTATCCTTATAGGGAATGGCAGGGTCCTATGCTGATTCCAAAAGGGGATTTCTAAATGGGAAATCAGTTCTCTGTACCTAGGCAATTTGGCATTGTATATTAGCAAGCCTTGTCAATGCACAAGGTTGAATCAGTGGCAAACCCTTTGAAATGAATGGGCTTGTTGGTATGCCTGAAGCTTCACCTGCTTATAGAATAAGATACTGCATGCATTATAAAAGAAGATACTGCATGCAGTATATAGTTCTACATACAGATGAAGCTATACTGCAGTTATCTGGAGTACCTCTGCATGCAGCATATACTGAAGCACTTGGTAAGAAGCTGTGTCAAATGTGTAGAAATTCAAAGGACAAATGTATAATGCATTTACTAAAAACCTGGGACAAAACCTGGGACAAAAGTGTCCCTTTTCAGGAGCATCCCAGGGGTATTCTCTAGTGAATTAACTAGTTCAAAGTCACACACAGTACAAACAAAGGCTGCAAAACTCAAATCGTGTACTACAGGATGAAGCTCTGTAACTGCTCATATCCTTACTCATTTGCCATAAGGTGCTAGAGAAACTGTTGTAGCCCCAAAACAGTGCATTTCATAACCGCATACCTGCAAAAAATAAGCCAAATTAAAACTGTATCCATAGTTCAAATATTCCCCCAGATTTACTAATCTTCCGTGTAAGACTAGATTAGTCTTACATGAAAGCACCAGTGTAAGAGTATGATGGCAGTGCACCATGCATATTAATGAGGCCGTGCTGCCTCAACTCTAAAGTTTACACGGAGCATGGACGAGTGTAGGGGTGTGTCGGACTGCCGAGCAGTCCAAAAATCCACGCCCCTGCAATGAAGAAATGCCACAATTTCGAGTTACATGCGCAAGTTCACTCACATGTGTACAATGTAACACTACACTCCCCCATATGTTAAACAACTGACAAAATTAAAAAAAAAATAGTTATATATATTTTTTCTTCCATTATAGCTGCCCATATTTGGGCAGGTTTGCCTATTGCTTAGTTACAGTTAGCAGCTTAGACACCAGAAGAGGATAATAAGAAAAATAAATGCAAATTAAGCAAAATAGCGATAGCGTAGTGGTTAGAGCCATCGCACAAAAAGGAGGCATTCCCAGTTTGTGTCCCAGTACTGCACATTCCATTTTCTGTGGGAAATCTGTATACAAAAATATTTCCTGACATTTTTTATTTATAAGCTTTGTAAAAAGCATTGAAATGTTAAATGTAGTAGTGAACGAATTTTATATATATGTATATATATATGTGTGTGTGTATGTATATATATATATATATATATATATATATATATATATATATATATATATATATATGAAGTTGAAATGGTTATGCATTCTGAAGCATGAGTACCCTATTTTAAGCAATAGAAAGCACTGCTAAGCACATTTTACCATTATTGAGCATATTTAAATACAATTACCCGTAGCTGCGCACAGTGCTAACCAGCGCAACCCCAACGTATTTGTGCATAGCTGCGCACCGCACTAACCAGCACAACATTGGGCAACGTCGAGCAACATTGAGTAACGTCGGCAGTGTCGAGGAACGTTGAGCAACATTGAGCAATGTTGGGCAAAGTCGGGCAAAGTTGAGCAAAGTCGGTTAAACACACTCACACCTCCTTTACTGTACCTTAACCAGTCAGGTCTGGCCAACAGGAAAATAAAAAGCACTGACAGGGCTTGAACTCAGGATACTGTGTATAGTCACAGTACTTAACCACTAAGCCATGACAGCATTTCACAAACTAGTACTTTCAGCAGACACATATCTATCAAAGGAATTTTAAACATTGCCAACATCAGCTAAGCAGGCGTGCCTACAGCTGAGTTTTTCCAAAACTGGCCAATCACAAATAAGTGTGGGAAATGAGGCATATTTAAGCTCCACAGGCGGGAATACTTGTTATAACTGGTTGTAGCTTCCTTTTGCAGTCAGCATGACTGGTGTTGGTGAAGGCACTCGATTTACAGTGCAATGCTAGGGCATCCAGGAGTCCAAAGTAATGGTTTGGCTCCTTGTCCACAATCATGAGGAAAGACTACTGCAGGGCCAGTACCAGGGTACCCAGTATAAAACGGAGGCCTGGAACAGTCTTGCCCGGATCTCACCAGTGCCACTGGTGTTCCTCGGACTGGTGAGCAGGTCAGACACCATTATTCTGACCTGAAGCGATGTAGGGAGGATCAACTGGACCAGTGGATCCAGGAATCCCGTACGATGCCTAATGCCCCGGTACTAAGTAGCCATTGTATTAAGTAGTTAAGAATTGCTATGCTTGTCTATACTATGGATAGGTATGTCTCAATATTACTGCATTTACTTCACAGCTGCAGGTGTCCGGGCTATGAACCAGCAAGCCCATGAAGATAGGCTGCAAAGGCTGCATCATGAGGCAGGTTAGTAATTATTCTGCATGTACAGTTATATAAAATAAATGAGAGAGCCTTCAAAAAGTCTTTTAACCCAATAAATAAAGGTGCAATAATCCTTTAATAAATATATGATTCATGGAGTGTGTCTGTGTCATTTTCTTTGATATGTTGTTGTACTGTTGCATTCTACAAATAGCAGTGTTGTATTAAGCAGTGTCAACCCACACTTGGGTAGGCCCATATAACGTGGATGAAGGGAGCGCCAGTATCTTGTATGCATATGTACAGCCCTCAACTGTTGGTTCATGGCCAGCATGTACAGGTTAATCTGGCACATGAGTAGCTTGGTGTTATGTTACCCAGAAATGTCAGTGTGCTGCCAGAAATGTAGGGAGCTGTTAACATATAACTGATAATTACACCTGAACATATCTAGATAATTATATAAAAGTAGATCTGTCAGTGTACCATCTTAGCAGTAGTCTGTGTGAGCAACTCTCAAAATATGTTGCAGTAACATCTGCATATTGGACAGTTCGTATGTAAGATACAGCTCATGTATATAATGATCTAGCAAAATCCAGTTGCACAATATAAGGACATTGGGTAGTGTAATAATATATGTAAGGGGCATATAACTGCAGTTAATAGGAATGTAGTGAAAACTAGAAGGATATATAAGTTGTTAATTGAGCTATCTTTTCCCACCCTACTGTATGTGCATAAAAAAATGCAATTCCACACCTCGATCGGTATGTCTAATCTCAAAACATTTGTTGGGACATATGTCCTATTGGTTTATAAATATTTGCATTTATTTCTATGTATGTGCCCTGTTAAAATAACACAATATTGGTGGCCTGTTGCCATCAATTCAACCTGCATGCTGTTGTAATGTCCACTAATGTTCTATATATGCATGTGTTATGCTTGCTTTTCAACTGTTGAAAATCTGGTGTGTTGGTTTAATGGGAATACTTCTGCATGCTGTTATAACTAATTGAGAATGCTGTTGACTGTTACTAACCCATATATTTATTAAACTCGCCAAAACATAGTTCGTATAGGAAGGCCGGTCCCAGCGGACCCACTTGTCCCACCTCAGCTGGCCATGCCACCTGGCACCAGCAGATCTGGTGCCCAGCCTGGGACCTCCTCCTCTGTTGGCCCTGTGCCACCTTCAGGTGGAAGCACTGCAGGGGATGGGGCTTGGCCCCCCCCCATGCAATTGTGGGCGGATGGGGCACCTATCACCCTTCGAACGATCCGGGCTGTGGTGCGTAGAGAGATTGAACGTTTTGTTGCAGAAACCTCTATGCCAGCTTGAGGCCCAAGTGGCGCAACTCCCAGGTCAGCCTGCTCCTCCTACACAGCGCCCAGCACAGCCACCCTCTGGGCCATGAAGGTGCAGTGGTGACTGCCCATGGGTGGGGACCTCAGTCCCACTGTTTCCATCTGGGAACTCATGGGCTTGCGATTTCCAAACATCCATCCCCGTCAAAGGTGTTCATATACTGCCCCTGTATGCCTCTTGTTTGTCTTGTCTGTTTACCTCCCCAACCTACCTCCCCAAATATACCTACTTCCCCTACCCCACATTCCACTCTCACCTGAAAAAAAAGGGCAATCTGCTCTCAAAAAAAAATTATGCCCCATAAATAGCTGCCCATTTTTCACACATGTCCACTGGACACATGAAATGTTATTTAATTGGCATTACAACATACTTTGTTGTCCTCACCCCTCTCTCAGGGGTTGAAGGGTTCATATCTACCTCCAAATTTATTGCATATGCACAGTTGTTGCTGTTGTAAAAATGGGCAGCTATGGACCTTCCCTACACCCGTCCTGCACATCCCGAGCTATTTTCCATACTGTCTTTCCCTCTTTGTGCCCCTTTTTCACCACTTTCCTATCTCCCCATTTTTCTTTTCTTTCAAAGAAATTAGCGCGGGGGTGAGAGGGACTAAGCACTATTAAGCAGTAGTGAGCGGGTTTGTATGGGTTTGCTCTTGTTTGCACTTGTGTTAAATAAAAACAATGATAACAACACAGGAGGCTCAGATGCAAAAGTTTACTAGTGTACACCAGGAGGCTAAAAACCATACAAGTACAGAGTTTTGTCTGACATGATGCAGGAAATACACAATTTTATATAGGTTTAACACTCAAGCTGTGCCCACCTTACTGACGTGGTTAGTCACAGGGCACCTACATCATTATGGTCTACAATATTCTATTCATAAGAAAAAGCTGATGTTATACATTTTAAAAGTTTTCCCATGGGAATAATACAGCCTTGCAAAGCACCTGGTCAGTTATAATGTCTTTCTGTAAATGTTACTCCTTCAAGGTTTCAGGCCTGTTCGAATACAATAGTTAGTTCAATCTTGTAATACACTTCTTTGTTCTTCTTTGCAACATTACTTCAGCAGCTGTGTCTTATCTTGGTAACATTCACAAGGCCAATTATCCCAGAGGAAGGAAGAAGATTTTCAATGCTTTATACATTTAATTTCCTGACCCAGCAGATAATCATTAGTGAAAAACATAAGCTTGCTGAGCTGGCTACTGCCAGGGTCAGAGTTCAAATACACTGCAGCTCCAAAGCTTCAAGCAATTACATGTAAAATCATTCTTATTGCCATATTGTAAATAGAATAAAATGCATTATATACTATTTGCTTTTAAACTAGCACTTTATACATGTTCAAATACATATTTTTCTAACATTTTCCTCCCTTTTAATACTTTTTATTCTATTCAGAAATATAAACAATGTTTTATCATCCCCTAGCCTTCTCCCTTAAGGACTTTCAACTAGGCAATTCATTTAGTTTATATTTCGGAAAAAGTTTCGTCTGGAATTAATAGTTCCAATTCAATGTCTTGGTACAAAGTTTCAGTTACAGATATATCAACAAAATCTTTGACTAATCTTTTCATGCAGGGGATCCCACAACAGACACATGCTCCCAATAGGAGCAGACCAACACAAATAGCAATCAAAATATTCATTAGGATAGAACCCCACCCACCAAACAGACTCTGGAAAAAGTTCATCAGTGGGTTTGGGCCTGGTTCAGTCATGGCCGATACCTGCTGTATTACCTCTAGGTGGTCATTAATCTCATGTCGATTGTCTGGTATGAACGCACAGCATTCTTCTTTGATAAGCGCGCACGTACCACCTCTCGCCGCTAGGGTGAAGTCAAGAACCATTCGATTTTGTAGCATAACAGTTCTCATTGCATTCAGTTCATCAGTCACTAGTTCAAGAGCAGAAAAAGTTGCGTTACTCATTACTTCGAGAAGTTTTGACAGCTTTCTCAACTCCCAGATCGATTTGACTGCTCCATATGCTGGAAGTATTCCAGCCCAGGATATAACACTGTCACGCAAGTCCATATGAGTCAATTTTTCTTTATCTTTTACGGAATGATGGTCCTTCCAACCGGCTTCGATTTTTCCCACTGGATTTACAGGTTTTTTGATTGGATCTTCAGGTTTTCGGGCTACATCTCTTACATTTCGTATCTTACCTAGAGGTAATTCTGCAGTATGCCTTATGGCCGGAACCAGATAACCCAAAAAACAACTGCCGAACCAATTCTCAGGTAGCCATTTGTATGCCTTTTTCCCACAAACAAAATAACAGTTTTCTACTTTAGCACTAATGCGGATTAATTCTGAATGAAACATTTTCTTATCTATAACAGATAATTGTTTATGTAAAACAGGATTTCTCTGCACATCTTTTAATGTTGTTTTCATTGAGCTCAAATATGAATCATAATTTGTATTACAAACAGTGCCTTTATCTTTAGCTTTAATATAGCATTTATAAGATATAGTTATGTTACAGTTACTCCAACCCACTTGGAGTGTGTCATTCTTGTAGAAACATACAATTCCCTTCTGTGTAATAGGCAAATACAATGCAATTTTGTCCTGTGATCTTACAGAACCTGTATCACAAAGTAAATTTTCCCCAAGTCTCATTTATCCCCATGGGGACAGCGGACATCAACAGTCCTCCATATGCTGTTGGTATAGCAGTACAAACCCAGCAATTTGAAATGTTCATAGTCTCTACATATACACGCTTCATAGCTAGGTATGTGTTAAAGTTTGGATGCCAGTCTATAGACAGTTCATCACGTCTCTCCACTTTCACTTGTGTGGTTATATGTAGGAAGAACCACAACAAAAGGAAGGTCATCACAATCATAGTCAATAAATGCATAGTCAGCAAAATGATTAAACAACATCTTTGGGGTTGATTTGTGTTTTTACTCGTTTTGCTCTTGGCCATCCTGACTTTGTTGTGTGCCAGTCACAAAATGTTTATCAAGCTGAAAATTCTTTACCGGTTTACAGTGCGTCAGATGGACCCAGGACGACCTCTCAGCAACTTTGACTGCAGTAGGCATCGCCAACAGTACCTGGTACGGTCCTTCCCACTTTGGACTCGCCCAATTCTTCCTCTTCGTAACCTTCAACCACACCCAGGACCCCGGAGTCAGCACTGCTTCCAATGGTCTGGTCTGTCTTTTATCTGAAAAAGAGTTCAACTGCAAAACAGTTTTATTTGTTAACAGTTTCCTCATATAACTAGCTAATGAGCTGTCAGCCTCTAGTTCTGCAGGCATGAGAGCTTTCCACTGTGGCACATAATATGCCCTTCCAAATATCACTTCAAAGGGGGTCAAACCCTTTACATTTGGAACTGTTCTCATGCTCAGCAGTGCTAAAGGCAAACAGCAAATCCAATTCTTCTGTGTCTCGTTTACTAACTTCCTCAGCTTGCTTTTTAAAATTCCATTGTACCTTTCCACCAGTCCTGCAGACTGTGCATGGTAAGCACAATGATTTTTCAAGGAGATCCCGAAGAATCTCCCAAGTTGGTGAATCGTCTGATGAACAAAATGTGTCCCATTGTCACTATAGATTCTCTCCGGTATGCCAAATCTAGGAATTATTACTTTTATTAGGGCCTTTGCCACTGTTGCTGCATCTGGATTTTTAGTTGGAAAAGCTTCTACCCATTTGGAAAACATGTCTATAATTACTAAACAGTATTTTTTCCCTTCACATTTGTTCAGTTCTATGAAATCCATGCAGATAGTATGGAACGGATATGGTGGTACAGGAAAACTCCCTTGCTTGGGTTTGAATGCCCCTTGTGCATGATGTTTGTTACAGATATGACATGCTGCACAAAATTTTTGTGTAAAGTTTGTGAATCCATATGTTTGGAATATTCGATTTACTAACTGTACCATCCCCCCTGTTGAGACATGGCACTGCCCATGGCTCAACAAAGCTGCATATCTAAATAAATTAGACGGCAATATTGTTTTTTTCTCTTTGGAGATATACAGTCCATTTTCAAGGATTGCACCTCGTTTCTCCCATTTTTGTTTCTCAGCTTTTGTAGTTAATGTCTGCATCGTTTTTAACATTTCTAGATCTAAAATCTCAGAGGGTTGTAATTCTTCGGTTAAAAGTAAAGTTTCTGAGTCTGAGGCTGCTTGCTTTGCAGCTGCATCAGCTTTAGCATTTCCTTTTGAAATTGTATCCTGTTGTTTTGTATGAGCTAAACATTTACAAATAGCTACTTTGGTAGGTAGCTGAATGGAATCTAACAAGTTCAAAATAAGTTGCGCATGATTAATCGGTTTACCATTAGATGTTATCATTCCCCTATTTTTTCCATTGTTGTGCAAAAACATGCACTGTAGAGAAAGCATACTGACTGTCAGTATATATGTTCACACATTTATCTTTCGCTAGAGTGCAAGCCCGTGTTAAGGCTATCAGTTCTGCTGCTTGAGCAGACAGGTTATGCTGTAAGGGTTGGGCTTCTAAAATCTCTGTATCTGTGACTACTGCATACCCTACTAGATTTTTCCTGTAGGACCCTTTCTGCATGAGCCATCCACATAAAATGTCACCTCGGCATCATTCAAGGGCATATCAGTGAGGTCTTGTCTGGGCAAAGTTATTTGCTCAATTTCCTGCTGGCAACTGTGCGGTGTGCCATCCACAGGAGTTGGAAGTAACGTTGATGGATTTAATGTTGTACAACGTTCAATCACCATATGCGGTTGGCTCAGCAGTATGGTCATACATGAAAGATGTCTAGCAGGAGATAGATATGCTATTTTTTCTTGCAGTAAAATTATCGCGACTGCATGAGGCACTCTCAATGTGAGAGGGTGGAATAATACCACTGAGGCCGAAGCCTCTACTGCCATTGCAGCTGCGACTACTGCTTGCACACAGTGAGGCAATGATCGTGCCACTGGGTCTAACTGTGATGAATAGTAAGCTATGGGGCGTTGCTTATCCCCATGCTGTTGCGTCAAAACTGACGTCATGTATCCCTGTTTACAATCTACGGTCTGAAAAAAATCTTTTGTGGTAATTTGGAAGTCCTAAAACTAATGATGAAGCTATCAATTGTTTTAGTCTGCAGAAAGCTGTTTCTGCTTCAGGTGTCCATTGTAATACATCTTGTGCTGCCATTGGTGTTTTATATATTAAATCAGCCCGTGGAGCAGATTCTAAAGCATAGTTTGATATCCAGCTTCGACAAAAATTAGTCGTTCCCAAGAAGGACATAATTTCCTTCTTGGTTGCTGGTTTAGGTGCCTGTAAGATCGCTGTTTTTCTGTCTTCGTCTAATATTCTACCTTCATTGGATATTACATATCCTAGGTATCTAACCTGTTTTCTCCAAAGTTGTAACTTACTTTTGTTTACTTTGTGTCCTTGTGCTGTTAAAAATTTCAATAATGCTATTGTATCCTCCCTGCATTGATGCTGGGTAGGGGCTGCTAGCAAGATGTCATCTACATAAAGTAGAATCTGACTACCTCCTGGTGGGGTAAACCCTGCCAGGTTGCTTGCCATTTCTTGTGCAAATATCGTTGGACTTTCACAATATCCTTGCGGTAGCCGTGTATATGTATATCTTTTACCCTGAAATGTAAATGCAAACCAATACTGGCTATCAGGATGTATAGGTATTGAAAAGAAAGCATTGCTTATATCTACCACAGTAAAATATTTTTGTTGTGGTTTCAAATCATTCAACAAGGTGTGTGGGTCTGGCACCGTAGGTGCTCTGGGTATTATTGCATTGTTTACAGCTTGTAAATCCTGTACCATCCGCCATTCCCCGTTTGCTTTTTTAACAGGAAATAGAGGGGTGTTACATGGTGAATCAAGAGATTCTACCAGTACTCCTTCCTTGAGTAATGCTGCTATTATAGGCTTGATTCCTTGCTCTGCATCTTTCCTCAAGGGGTATTGTCTTTTCTGTGGTCTAAATGTTGATTTTGGTGTAATAGTTACTGGTCCTACTGTTTGAATAAGTCCTACATCTGATTTACCTGTTGACCAGAGAATATCTGGTATATCACACAAGGCTTTTTCTTCTTCTTCTAATAAGAATGCTAATCAGCTGTCTTCACTAGTTTGTAAGTGTACAGCTGGTCGTGTCTGTGTTAGCCAGTTCAATTTCTGTTTTTGTATTCCCTGCTCTGATAATTCTAACTCAGTTTGTTTTTCCCATCTTGTTACTTTTTCTCCTAAGTCCGCCCATTTCACATCCTTATTCTTTGTCAAGCTGACATGTGGTAGTCGATTAGATTTGTACAGTGTCATAAATTCCTGAGGTAATGAACAACTTACCACACTGTTTCCCTCAGTATCATAATACAAGGTTCGTAATACTAATCTGTTAGCAGGATTTTTGAATAACTCTTGCTCATATTCTTTATCAGGTCCTGGCATGCTACAGTAGTATAGAGTACAATGTAACAAATGCTGTTGGTCAGTGTCAAGGGAGGGGGCCTTACTGATGGCTACATTCATCAGTTCCTCGGTTACTGCCCCTGGACCAGTCGTAACTAGGTCCTGGCTGTACCAGTAAAAAGTTTCACCCTCCGGTCACACCACAAAAGTATCCATTTGTCTTTGTGCCTCCATACCCTGCATAGTGGGAACCACCGCTATGCCAAATATCTGCATAAGATCTCTTCCCAGTAAGTTTACTGGACATTTTGCAGAAACTACAATTTTACTTTTCTGAGTCATACCTGAAACAGGGTCAGTTATTGCTATATCATGGGAGAGTGGCTCCCTATATAGCTGTCCATTTGCTGCTTTCACTAATATATAATCAGGTGATTCGGAATATTCTGGTAACTTTGAGGGGTGTATCAAAGTTCGTGACGCTCCTGAGTCACACAAGAATTTTACTTCCCTTCCTTCCACCAGAAGTGTAACTTCCGGTTTTGTGTCTGCCAGATAGAGCTCCAAGCTCAGTAATGCCAAATCTAAAATTTCACTTTCTTCATCTTCTACATCTGCTTGCACTTCCTCTGTTCCTGCCACTACATTTACATTTGCCCTTTGTTTGTTTGCCTTTCCTGATGATTTCTGACTTTCATCACTATCATATAGTCAGTCCTCATCACCTTTATTTTCTGTAGTCACCTTTTTATTTAGCCTGCAATCCCTTGCTAAATGTCCTTTCTTTCCGCACTTAAAGCACTCACCTTTCTTTTTTCTCTCTTCAAAATCTTCTGACCTTTTGTCAGATTGTCTATTTCCCTGGGTATTTTTCTTACCCTTTTTACCTGACTGTACTACAAAGACCTCAGCTCCGTCTTCAGCTGTGAAGACTTGTGTCTTCTTTTTCTTTTTACTATTAAAGTGTCTTTCAGCATGTCTAGCATATTCAAGTAAGGCTTGTAGCCTACTTGTTCGATGATCTATCATATGCTTTGTAATAAAGCTACTGATAGGTGCAATGCAACCTTTCAAAAATACATTTTTCAGTTGCTGTTCATATGAGGTATCATGTGTCTGATTTTCAGGAATAGCCATACCACTATGGTTATTGAAACATTCCAATAATCTACCATAGTACCCATCTACAGTTTCATTCTCCTGTTGTATGCATTGATTAATGCAAGTCCAATCTGCTCTAGGTTTCCATTTTTCAGAAATTTGGTCTGTAAGACCTTTCACTCTGTTGTCTAGTTCTGCGTCACTATGTGGGAGTGGTTTAAGCTCTGCATTACGAGGATTCCAGGTGCCACAAATCATGTGCCAGTCTGGACCCACAATCTGTCTAACTACCTTTTCTACTTCTTCCCCATTCAAGTGGTAACTTAGTCTCATACCTTGTAAATCTTGTAAAAACTTTGTGTAATTAACTTTTGGATGAGGGATTCCCTCTGTAGCTTTCCGAATATCTTCCGGTGTCCATGGTCTATATACTAGAAGAGTTGGGTCCTGCCCTTCCTGTCCTGCCTGAGGATTTGGTACCTCGATTAGTGGACAGATTTCTTCCTCACTCTCGTCTAGTGTGTTTCTCCCTACTTGATATAAGTCTGTGTCCCCAAGTGTTTTATGTGTCCGGGACCTAGTTTCAATAGGATCTCTAACAAATGGTTTTAGTGCTCTTGTGACTTCAGGATAATGTGGAGGTGGACCAGCTTGTCCTGCTGCTTCATATCCTGAAAAAGGCATTGGAGGGGGCGGAGGAGGAGGGGCCGTCGCTATTACTGTATTATTATCCTCTTTATCTAAAAATAACGTCTTAGCATTTTTAGTTTTTTGTTCCCTTCGGTTTACTTCCTCAATCCACCTGTGTGCCTGAGGAATGCCTAATCGCTGTTGTTTTTTTGCCTGACCTTCTGCGTCAGATTTAAGCTGTTTTAAAAGTTTAACTAATGAAATCTTATTTAATTTACCGTCAAATCCATATTTATTAACCCATTTTGTATAATACCTTACATTATCAGCCCGTTGTAATTGCATATATTTTGCGTCATCAGTTAGGGGTGGATCTCGCGAGTTTTTAGTGCACTGATTTCCCATTCTAAAAGAAAATGTTACGTAACCCTTTTCACCACGTGATATTTCAGTTCCTTATACAGTTTATCTAGAATAACTGCCTACCTTATTCTGTTTTCCTGATCTCTGACAAAATATACAGTAATTTCCTTTTGTCCCTGATCTGTATAACAAATCTCTGACAATGACATTTACTGTAACCTAGTCCCTGATCTAAAACAGAAAAAAGGCAAATATCTTCCTACCTGAGCATCCTTGGTCGCCCAGTTCGAGACCGCTCTTTGGCCGCAGATCAGAAAGTGGCCAGCCTCTCAAAACGACAGTTCAGTCGGAGGTCTTTGTGTTTCAAGAAGAACCGTTTCGGTAGCTTCTCCTGCGCAGTATTCAACCACCGGTACACTCTGATCTGTAGCTGTCTGAGGGCTTCCGTTTACCAAAGGACCAAACTGTTAAATAAAAACAATGATAACAACACAGGAGGCTCAGATGCAAAAGTTTACTAGTGTACACCAGGAGGCAAAAAACCATACAAGTACATAGTTTTGTCTGACATGATGCAGGAAATACACAATTTTATATAGGTTTAACACTCAAGCTGTGCCCACCTTACTGATGTGGTTAGTCACAGGGCACCTACATCATTATGGTCTACAATATTCTATTCATAAGAAAAAGCTGATGTTATACATTTTAAAAGTTTTCCCATGGGAATAATACAGCCTTGCAAAGCACCTGGTCAGTTATAATGTCTTTCTGTAAATGCTACTCCTTCAAGGTTTCAGGCCTGTTCGAATACAATAGTTAGTTCAATCTTGTAATACACTTCTTTGTTCTTCTTTGCAACATTACTTCAGCAGCTGTGTCTTATCTTGGTAACATTCACAAGGCCAATTATCCCAGAGGAAGGAAGAAGATTTTCAATGCTTTATACATTTAATTTCCTGACCCAGCAGATAATCATTAGTGAAAAACATTAGCTTGCTGAGCTGGCTACTGCCAGGGTCAGAGTTCAAATACACTGCAGCTCCAAAGCTTCAAGCAATTACATGTAAAATCATTCTTATTGCCATATTGTAAATAGAATAAAATGCATTATATACTATTTGCTTTTAAACTAGCACTTTATACATGTTCAAATACATATTTTTCTAACAGCTTGGCTAAGCAATGCGCAGCAAAGCTCAAACCTGCTTACAACTGCTTAAAAGTGCCTTAGTCACTCTGTATGTTAGGGCCCTTGTTCTGTTCAGGAGCAAAATAAAACACCTCTGTAAGTCTCGAACCCCAGACCTTGCACACACTACACAACATGAAGTATCACTAAGCCATGGTAAAGATACATCAAGTTGGTGCTTAAAAATTATATCATGCATCAGAATGAGTGAATGTAAAGGAAAATTAGGAATACCATACCACACAACTTGTTCTGTGGATGTTGACCAACAGTTGTTGTGGGATTACATTACATGACTGTGATAAGAGAAGCAGCCATTCTAGCAGGAAATAATGTTACACCATCACTTTACAACCCCATACAGTATCACAGCAGGACAAACACTGGCATATCTCTTTAGGGCAGAGGCCATACCTTCCAACTGTCCCTAATTTTCAGTTATGTCCCTGATTTTGACACACATTTTAGCTCTGTCCCTCTGAATCCCTTCTAAAACTACTGGCTTTAGGCAGAAAGGTGGTGGATTACACTTAATGAATAATGACAATAATTAAGAGTTAGACACTTCTTTTACTTCAGAAAAAGTGTATTAATTCATATGCTCTGATTCTCTCAATGTTTCAACTTAATGGCACTAATATTTTAAAAGTGTCCCTGATTGTCCCTGACTTTTTCTTGACTTTTCCCTGAGTCTGTTCAAATATGTACCTGATTGGTTGACAGGTCTGGCAGAGGCAGAAACACAGAGGCATATTAGCCTTTCTGCTGTTACACACTGTGCAAATAGCTTTGGAAGGAGTTTCGGAAGCATACCCTTATGTAGGAATATAACACTGAAAAACAAATGGATGTAGCCATGTACTGGTAGCAACCAACTGTAAGAATGCCATTGCTCTATTGCTGAAAAGACCTGTGTGGTGCACAGACAAAAAATAGGCTATTCTCTGGCTATCATGTAGATAGGTCCAAAGTTGGGAGTTACGCAGACAGACTACTTGCCTTGATAAACTAACATGTACACAACAACCCTGTAAGTCCAGCAAGATAATATCCACACAATACTACTTACGCTCTCTGTACTTCTGAAACCCTACCCAAATGTAGAATATACCTGTGTGTGCAGGGTCTGCCAAGGATGTATGTAAGCATACTCACAGTACTGAAATGTGTCCAGTTTTTCTGAGCAGCTTGTGCTAATGTCAACACTATAAAAGCACAAACTGTTTAGAACTGAGTAAATGAATATTCACAGTATAGCAGTTCACAAACAATTACTGTGCCAAAGGAATGCATCTCTATAACTAGCTTTGTATGGCAGTTAATTGTAACAGTTGAAAAGAAAGTACATCTTTCCATATATCTTGGGGTAGCATTTTGAGGGGTGAGTACATTTCTACACTGACAAGTGGGTACTGGAAGCAGCAACATTAGGTCTGAGTACAAAATGTAAATCTCTGGCTACATCTCTGGCTTTTGATATAAGAACTACACCAACCTTCTGTCTTAAACAATGATGTCCACACCAAACAAGGATGATCTCCATCTTGGAAAGCTAAAAGGGCCATGCCTACATGAGTCAGCAATTTATAGTACTGGGTTGCTATGACAGTGATTACTGCAGTTACTACATAGCAGGCTGCATGCAATTAGCAAACGGTGGCCACTAATTGGTGCAGAGGCCATCACATGCTCATGTGCAAATTCCTACAAAAGCAGGCTGCAATCTCTGCCAACAAACTATATCACTGTATTGCAGAGACTGACAGAGACAGAGACAGAGACAGAGACAGAGACAGAGACAGAGACAAGGAAAAGGAAAAATAAATATTACTAAATTATAGAAAGGAAAGGTATATGACACATATGTATTTACTGGTATGTAGTATATGTTATTGAAGAATACTCTACATAATGTGAAACATTCATATGTGGCAGCAGTACTTCTTTATGCACAGATGTTCTGCTTAACTACTGCTATGGACAATACTGTGTGTACCTGTGGGCAGTGGGACATACCTGTGAAATGTGTAGGTCAGCATTAAGTGTCAAAGATCTGATCCATATTATCTGTGTTCTGTACAGTAGTGTGGCCAATGGCTGTTGGGGGGGGGGGGTTAGCGCTGACATTATATAAACATGGGTGTGACAGAACAATACATGCATGATAGTCATATTAAAGTGTAGCTTAGCATTGGTAACTGCTGTAGCAGTCTAGTATGCTCATATAGCATCTTTTGCCATATATACCCCCCATGTTAGTCTGTGTTCATATGTGACACCTGTTTGTGTTGCAGCAAGGCCTAGCAGTTCAGCTGTGAGGTCCAGGGACTTAAACAGTGTGGACCTTATGTGTGTATGCCACACACATACAGAGACATATATATGTGTCATATATATTCACATTTGTATATGTGCATAGAGCAGGGGACATATTGCAACTGTTTGCGAAGGCGGCAGATATATATATATGTTGGTGAAGGTTAGTATGTGCATATTTGTATGTAGGTTTTAGTGTGTGACAAACAAGACAGCATACAGTGCTGGTATATGACACGTGGTGGTTAAACACTGTGGGTGGTTTGTTCAGTTTGCAATGTTGAAGCCAGTAAGGCCTGCTAAAGCTACCTGGGCTGTGAACACCTTCAGTACATTTATCCCAAGACTGTGCGATTTTATTACATTACTGTACACCTTACATCCTTTGTATAATTGATATTCTCACTATGAAAGGTGAAATTTCTATGTGCCTACATATATATGTATATGTAGACAAATGGATGTGTATATGTATGTATATATATATATATATATATATATATATATATATATATATATTTATTTATTTATATATACTAATACACACCTTCATCTACTTGTTGCAATAGATTCTCTGTACTGTTGACTGACTGTGATGGTCAATATCTTTGTGAATACATCAAAGATATGTATCTGTGGGATACCTTAGTGGGAAACTGTTTATGTTATGGTATTATGGGTCCTTGCTTTGATCCTAGCAAAAGCTGTGTATTCTGTTGCTAGGCAGAGCAAGTGCTATTGCATACAGTGTGATTAAGTCCCTTGGTTTTAACTAGGGTGTGTCATTGGAGGCTAAAGCACTATATCTATGATTATTGATTGGTACCGATGTTGAATGCAAATCCTGTGTGTACTGTAGTACTAACTGAAGCTCTGGGCCTGTACAGCAAAGTATGGTGTATGTCCACATTGCTTGCATCCACTGTTTTGTGTGGTCCCTGTATTCATCACAGATTACATTTCTCAAGATTAAGGTTGTGTAAGTACTGACACACAGTACTGTATAGTACACACTGAAAGCTTATCTGGGTTGTCATACCTTTGTGTCCTATAATTATGTCTGATATGTGTGTGGGTATGTCTGTAACATGTCCTTTGACATATGTGTGGTAATACATATAACTGCGTATCTAGCAACATTCATGGTGTACTACAGCAGTATGTGACCTATATTCCCAATTGTGCACATATTTTGGCCATGGGTTTGGCACTAACAAGTTGTGTGGTATAATAGTAATACATTTACTGGACCTTACACTGATTGTGACGGATGATATAGTTCTTTACACATCGGCTTGATGTATATCTGCTGTGGCTAGGTGGTGCATCGTGTTGCATACAGTGTGCCAGGTACTCTTGTATAGTCTTATATAGTGATTTTATTTTGTTGCTGTGCAGAACATGGTTCATTAGATAGAGAGTGAGCAAGGCACTTTCAAGCAGTTGTGGGGTGAGCAGTGATAAGTGGCAGTTACAGTGTTTCACTCTCGGTTAGCTTATAGGTTGCTATATATGGCAGTTCAGTGATATCTGTACTGTATAATGTTAAATGTGCCATATGACTTTCTCAGACATATTTTTGTATTTATGTCTTCCAGGGATCATGGCCCACCACAGGAACCCAAGTTACAGTAGTGCTGAAGATGATATCATTACTAGCAGTATGATTCAGCACTACCATCTCATGTTCTCACGAACCAGCCAGGACCAGCAGGAGCATACTGCAATGTGGCAAGATGTTGTCCACAGGGTCATTGAGGTAGGCCTGCATAACTGGACATATGAGCAGGTACACCACCACTGCAGTGATCTTCTCATACATGTCCGTCAGCATGCTGCTGATGTGCGTAGACAACAGCTTGCAACAGGGGGTGGTGTTAATATCCATCCCCCCCTCACAAGAGTGGAGGAGCTGCTCATGAGCCTGGTGGCACCTGCCCAACAACAACAGCAGACATACACCATGATGGAGGTTGGAGCCACCCAGCAAGCACACATGGAGCATGCAGGTAACATGGCATATCTGTAGACTACTGTTATCTGTATTGGTAGATCATGCATATGTGAGATGTGGAGTGTGTCGTTCAAAGATGTGGAGCCTGTTGTTGTGCAATACTGATCATTTGGAACATAATCTGTAGCCCTGTGAATGTAAATGGTTGTTGTACAGTAAGATTGCAAACACACAGTAGCAATGCCACAGTTGTGGCCACTGACAAACTGTCTCATCTCTATGTAGGTCCCTCTGGGGTGACATCAAGGCAGCGGACAGATGTTGGTGAGTGTGTTCTACATTTATTATTGTAAATAAAAAGTGCATGTCATAGTTAAGGTGTAGGCTATTTACACATGTAACACACCTACTCATAATGCATGCTGTGCATGTTTGGTGTAAGAGCACGCACATCTCACTAATGTGATTAGCTGCCTCAAACACATGCAATACCCAGACCATCTCAAACAAATGTGGCTAGACTGTAGTGACCATTGGATAGGCACAGTTGATACTCAACATGCACATAACATACACATCTATGTCATACATAGATCATTTTAACATGCTACACATAACGAATTTCCAAACCCTCTGTAAAGACATACTCCAGTATCTAAAATCTCATCCACACATTACACATAATATACCTGAGGGGTAGACACCTATCCTGGGGCATTTAAACACTCTGCAACACACTACACATTCATGTCAGGGAATGTTCCTTATTGGCCTCCTTACAAACTCATGTAACAACTGGTTGTGAAATGGTGAATTTAGCCAAGGTAGTACAGTTCCGGCACAGCATGTTTAGTGCTGGTTTGTGAAACATTTGTAGCCTTGAGTGACCACCTGATGCTTCATGATGATGGCCTATGGTACTATACCCCATCCAGTTATTGTAACCACAGTACTACACATAGCTGTCATTGCTACACACCATAATGATGCATGTGCACACATATGCACCTCTAAACAGTATGCATACAAATCACCATTTGCACAACTCACACATATATGTCTTGTGATGCTATTGAGTGGCTAGGTCATATGACACATATTGGGTATGTGTAGTGTTTAAATATGCAGTTGTGTTTTAGCATGCCATGCCATGGATGAGACTGGCATGTCCACAATATGATCTACACTCACCATAAGTACAGTACATTGGGTATGTGGCTGAATGGTATTCCAATTATCCATGCACCACTGATGATGTTGTGTGAATACTCATCATGCATGTGCTAAAAATGTGTCCACAATTATTTGCTAAAGACACAGAGGATGTAATCAGCATTAGATATCTATCTGACACACAGATACACATCCAGCAATGGTATGTACACTTGTGAGATATGGTGCACAGTACATCACAGGGTTATGAATACCTGCGCAGCAATGTTGTGTCCATGTATGCATTGTGTTCCACGGGGAGGGCCATCACCTAATAACAAAACACATGCATCAAAGCCATGTATACTGTTAGTAACAAGGACTGACTACACTTCCACTGCATGCTGTTGAGCAACACATGTCCTGCATGCTGACATGTGTGATATGACTGTTTTGCTTGTGATACTGTACCCCACCATCACCTGCTATTGTGTCTGTTTTGTGATTGCTGGTGTTGTGTGTGTATGCTTTGGGGAGGAGTGTAGTTTTGTGTGTGCGTGCATGTGTGCATGTGCATGTGTGCATGTGCGCATGTGTGAATGTGCACATGTGGTCTGAAGTCATGTTCAGGTCTTAAAGTGTGTTTCCTGTTTTCCTCTCACAGGTGGCGAGGTGGGGCTGGTTCAGTACAGCAGGGAACCTGATGTCATTGAGACAGACAGTGATGATGAGGATAGGTGTGTTGAGGCACAGGCAGGTTTGTCAGGGTCTGTTGTTGGGCCACCAGTTGACAGTACACAAGTCTCCACCCCATCCATGCACACAGTCATACTGCCTGTACATCCATCATCACCATTGCCCTTAGCTGAGGGACAGTGTACGGTTGGCACTGGCCAGGACAGTGTGGTATCTATGGCACATGTATCAGGAAACAGCAGCCATAGCCAGATGTTTGGAATGGTACCACATAGGCAGATGCCCAGGGGTTCTCGTCAGAGCACTGCTGGTCATCATGCCCCTGGCAGACATGCCACACCTCTTTCTACCACACTCATGTTCCAGGCTGTCATGGAGGCACAGAGACAAATGGAGCGGTGCACCAGACAGGGGTTATGGGTACGGAGGGCTCATTACACCTCTGTAAATGACAGTATCCATGACCCAGCAGGTGCCATACATAACTACACTGAGGTCGTTGATAGATGTTGGGGTGAGACATTGGATGTCCTCCACAATGTCATCTCCATGTGTCAGGACAGTACAGGACGGTTGAGACGTCGATGTGGACATATGCCTGCAACATCACCAGCTGGAGGTCACTGCAGATGTCCGACAAGTCACAGCCACTCCTGTAGTGCCAGTACCAGCCCCAGCAATTTTGGGGGGGCTATCCATAGATCATCCTAGTAGAGGACGTGCGCATGGCTCTGGCCAGTCCCAGCAGGGACCTGGATCCAGTGGACATATGTCAGCCTCTTCGGATAGTACCCAATCTGGATTAGTACCTGATACTGTCTGTAGCACCTCTGCCAGGCACTGGTTCTGTATCCTTGGCCAGAGATGGTAATCTGTAAAGCCTGCCAGGTACAGTCTGTAGCTGTCTCACAAATCCCCATATATGGCAGCCACATGGTGGAACTGTGTGCATGCAGACACACACACACATAAACCAGAAACCTAGGGCAAACGTATACCCACACACATGACATCAATATTGCCCCTTAATAGTACTCATGGTCCTCACACACACACTCACACACACATGTCAATTGTATGGCTCAGTGTAGGCCTCTGGCAAACCAACAACACACCCTGTGCATATGATGAAACCTGTGCCACCTTCTGGCATCTGTAACATTGATGCAGGAACAGGCTAACATGGTGCTGATGCACAGGGTGGCTTTAATAAAGTATAGCAATGGTTGGATGTGTAGCATGTTGTCAGCAGTAAAGTGTAATGATATCCTTGAAGGTGTAGCTGAGCAAGCATGATGCATTAAAGCTGTAATTAGCAATGTTGTATTGTTTTCACCAGTGTTTATTCCAATTGTGTTTTGTTTGCCCATGTGCCACTTGGCTGATGTGTGTAGTTGTGTCAGCATGCGTTATACAGTGGACAGTAAGTGTTGGGTGTGTGCAACACACATTTGCAGGTGTCCATTTGTTAACATGGTGGAGGTGCACTGTCTGCATGTACATGCATATTGGACACATGGGCAGGGTGACATTCCCTGTATTGGCCAGTGTTAACATTCCATAGTTTCTATTGGTGGCCGGTATGCATTGTACTACACACATTTTTGAACTTGAGTACGCATATGTGTGTATGACACGGGTTGACACTGTGCTGTGGGTGATGCTGTTGTTGCTATCTGTCATTGGTTTGCATTACTAAGGTTAACACTGTCCCAGCTGCATAATCCTTTAGTAATGCACACTGTTCACCTACAAGGTTGCATGGACCGTGATATCACAAACACAAGAAATTCTCACTTATACACTTATGGACCCCTGCCATAAGCTAAATATATAATAGAAGATGTGAAGTTGTACCAAAAAGAGAGTTACATACCTAGGAGGGATAACCTCTCTGGTCAGTATCATTGGGAAAATACAAGCCCTCATTAAACATACAAGGTAAGCTTCAAAATACAAAATGGCAAGGATTCCAAAGACAACACTAAAGCTTTCTTTAGTGTTGTTTATAATCTACAGAGGAAATCTCAGATCAGGTCACAGTTAATGTAAATGGTCAAAAAGTACACTTATCTGACTGACATTACCAATTTCTTGTCAGACAGTTTGAATGCAGATTTCACCACCCTGTCATTACACAAGGGCCACATTTCCAGACCTGAAGAATGTAAAACCTGATGATTCACAGACACTCTAGTAAAAATATCTCTTTACCAAAGTCCAAACCACAGTGGCAATGGTACTGGACAGTGTCCCTGGCTGTGTCATACACAAGCTGACATATGAAGTCACCACTCACCTAAACACTCTGTCCAGATACAGCCTCTATACAGGTTACATACTTGTGGAATGACGCATGGTAATGGTGTTCACAGTCCACAAGGGTTGAGCTACAGCGTCTTCTTCTTCTTCTCCTTTCAGATGCTCCCATTAGGGGTTGGCACAGTAGATCATCTGTTTCCATTTCTTCCTGCCCTCTGCATCTTGTGCTGTCACACCATCCACCTGCACGTCCTCTCTCACCACAGCCATAAACCTCATCTTAGGCATTCCTCTTTTCCTGTTACTCGGCGGCTTCATCCTTCGCATCTATTTCACAATATACTCTGCATCCCTCCTCAGCACATGCACAAACCAACTTAATCCTGCCTATCTGGCTTGGTCTACTAACCTTCAAACATGGGCTGACCCTCTAATATACTTATTCCTAATCCTGTTCACCCTCATCACACCCAGTGCAAATGTTAACATAAACTGATTAAGGGTAGAACAACAACAGATCCTGGAAACTCTCACTCTATAAGCCAGACAAATGTTATCTGGAAGGCTATGGAGCACAGCATTATGGAACTCATTAATAGAGACATTATGAACCTGCAAACACTGCACCATACCCACTTAGGTTCTCTAAAGGCCAGATCTTGACTCCTACACCTAGTAGACTTCAAGCCAGTTAACAAGGCTATAGGTGAGGGAGGGGAGGTCCACACAGCCAAGCTATAGCTCACCAGTAATTCATACCCATCCCACATTCTGGTATTATACATAACCTCAACAGACTGACCATAAACGATTGTTAGATGATGGACTGACAACTGAAGCACAGATGTAGGACACACAGTAACATATGCAGCCTCCATATGCAATTCTATGTCAGTAACAAGTGGTATTCACCTGCTCTCAGTCCTGGGACCACTCCTATTTGGCATATAGCCTTCTTAGGTACAAGCAAACACAGTAGGGATATGTCTGCCCACATTTGATGAAAATGCATACTGTGGGCTATACTTTATTCTCCAGATGACACACACATCCTCCAAAAGGGTATCAGAGAGACAGATACCTGGTGTCAAACTTATGCTGTAAAGCTATAAGCCAAAGAAAACATAGTTATCCACTTTTAGAAAACAAAGTATTCCCAGAGTGCTACATAGGTAATAGCCCCCAAAATGTGGAACAGGTACTAATGTATCCATAGAGTCATGTGTTTAGTCATCTCTCCTTTGATAATCACATTACCAAAGGGTTTTGGAAATTACTCTGTTGAGCACATAAGCAATAAAGGGTTTGCATGCAGAGCCACAGAGGTTGTTGTACACCTATAATGATTAGTCATCTTTGCCAGACTTTGCTTGCTTTGGAACAGGATTCAAATATACCTCAAGCATAAATCCTCACTCACACTCTTCAGTAGAAACCGTGATGAGTGAATGTGAAACAGAAGACGTAGCCCAGGGATCACTGCAGTAGCTAAGCTTGTCAAGATCATACAGAAGTGACCTAAGGTCTGGAAAGCACCAGCACTCTCTGGCAAAGATAACAGATGCTTTCATGGAGAAAGCAGAGTACCCACCTATGAAATATTTTAGGTCACATGTATGTATATGGCTTTTCCCCACAGCTACCTTACATGTGTAATGCACATACAGTTGTCACTGTGATATGTCATACACTAGAAAAATCAAAACCCACTCCACGTTGACCAACAGTGTCACACACAAGCAGCAAATGTGAGATTCAAACTCCTTCCTAACTACATTATGATATTATAGCAGTATACATTTACATGACGCGCTATCCACATTACTGGGTTTTCACCTTTCCACAGGTATATTTGTAGGATGGTGACATCATCAGACTTGACAAAGATGAGTATACCACTTCTAAGGGGTGTGAGTAGTCTCCAAAAAGGTTGCTTTTCCCAGGGAAAGACACACACTTGCCCTTGATAAGTGCAGGAATCAAACCCCTACCTAACTATATTACGATTTCACAGCAGTACGCATTTATACAACGTACTATACACATTACTGAAACTTCACCTTTCCACAGCTACATTTGTAGGATGGAGACATCATCAGACTCGACAAAGATGAGTATACACTTTTAAGGGGTGTGAGTAGTCTCCAAAAAGGTTGCACTTTTCTAGGGAGACACACACACTCACACAGTTGGCAAGTGCAGAAATCAAACCCCTACCTCACTAGGTTATGATACTACAGCAGTACACATTTACATGACATGCTATACACACTACTGGGATTTCATCTTTCCACAGGTATATTTGTAGGATGGTGATATCATCAGACTTGACAAAGATGAGTATACCACTTTTAAGGGGTGTGGGTAGTCTCCAAAAAGGTTGCTTTTCCCAGGAAAACACACACACAGTCGGTAAGTGCAGGAATCAAATCCCTACCTCACTACATTACGATACTACAACAGTACACATTTACATGACACACTATACACATTACTAGAATTTCATTTTTCCACAGGTATATTTGTAGGATGGTGACATCATCAGACTTGACAGAGATGAGTATACCACTTTTAAGGGGTGTGAGTAGTCTCCAAAAAGGGTGCTCATTCCTGGGAAAGACACACTCGCACACAGTTGGCAAGTGCAGGAATCAACCCCCTACCTAACTACATTATGATATTACAGCAGTACACATTTACACAATGCATTATACACATTACTAGAATTTCACTTTTCCACAGGTATATTTGTAGGATGGTGACATCATCAGACTTGACAAAGATGAGTATACCACTTTTAGGGGGTGTGAGTAGTCTCCAAAAAAGGTTGCGCCTCTCCAGGGAGCGACACACACTCACACACACTTGGCAAATGCAGTAATCAAACCCCTACCTAACTACATTATGATACTACAACAGTACGCATTTACATGCCGCGCTCTACACATTACTGTGATTTCACCTTTCCACAGGTATATTTGTAGGATGGTGACACCATCAGACTTGACAAAGATGAGTATACCACTTTTAAGGGGTGTGAGTAGTCTCCAAAAAGGTTGCTCTCTCTCTCCAGGGAGAGAGACACACACACACACACACACACACACACACACACACACACACACACACACACACACACACACACACACACACACACACAGTTGGCAAGTGCGGGGTTCTTAATCCAAACTAAGAACGCCTTTACACTTCAGCAAGCAATATGGAGTTACAGGGTGCAATACAGACATTACTTGCTGACAGTTTGCCCAAAGGTTTTTTTCACATTTGCTAACCTCAGCAGGCTTATCATACTAGGTGTATTGTGAGTGTATTGTATGCATAGGCCATGACCATATCATATATGGGTTGATGCACCACATGCTGGCACACACAGGGTCAAACCGGTGGCTAAATTCTGTCAATCCAATACTGGACAATACAGTCAAGAGCAGTAGGGTCATACAACCACAACACCAACAGTCTCACATAGACCTACAATATAAGCACCATCAAACACACACATAAATACACATTACCATACTCGGAGAATACAAATATTAATCTGAAAAAGAGAGAGTGTCATCCTAAGCAGACAAGCAAGCAACATGCAACTCCAAGCACATGTCAGAAAACACATAACACACCAAAGCAGTGTGCCTCACAACAGGCCCTAAGGCAAAACAACATACCCAACACACTAGTAATAGGTGACTCCATAGTCAGGCACACAGATGTTCCACTCACTCGGCTGGACAAGGGGAAGGTTACTGTCAGTTGTCTGTCAGGTGCTATGATCCGCCACATAACACAAGCACTTACATCACTCCAGAACAGGTACATATATGACGTGTTCTTTGTACATGTCAGTGTGAATGATCTGAGACATACCTCCCAGGACAACATGACAAGAGATATATAGTAGCTCTATGATCATGTAGCCCAGGTTGGTATGACCCTGACCTTGAGTAGCATCTTACCTTCACCTACATGATACTGCAATATAACAGAAAGATGATAAACTTCAACAACTGGCTGAGCTTCTGGTGTCATTCAAAGGGGATCCAGTCTCTGTCTGCCTTTGATGACATGATAGACAAGCCTCGTTGCTTCGCTACAGATGGTTTGCACCTGTCGCCCCTATGCTTCTGAATACTGGCCAAGGCTCTTGCTGTCCCCATATTACCTTTTTTAGGCAAGGCTCAAAGGTTCATAGGTTCATAGGTAGGTACTAGGCTATTGGCCCTGGGGCCTATACAAGCCCAGCCAAAAAGGTACCCTGGCTTTTGCCACCCAAGAAATTTATTTTCCTGTGCCACTGTCGAGCAGAGACACAGAAGTGATCCCAGGGGTGAATTTCCTATTTCTCATCCAATCATCAAGATTTTTCTTGAAGAATGCTAATGAGGAGCTTTGTTTGATATAGATAGATAGTTTATTCCAGAGTATGAGAAGTCTCTGGGACAGGAATCTATCCCTCCAGCATGTTCTGTTTATTGTGGTGACAAGGTTTAGGTACCTAGAGCATGTAGCTCAGAGGAATTGGGATTTCTTTAAGTGGAACATGTCCAACAGCTCTGGGCTTGACATAGCTTTGTATGTTAGGCAGAGATCACCTCTGAGTAGGCGATATGTGACGGAGTAAAGCTGGAGTTTTTTGAGATGGTCTGCGTAGGGCATGTGTTTGAGGCCGGTAATCCTCTTTGTGAGGTATTTCTGCGGCATTTCCAGTTGTTATAGATGTCTTGTGAGGTACATACTAAAAGGGGCATTGTACTCTATAATGGATCTAATGAGTGATGGGTAGAGGGGAACAATGACCTCTTTTTTTCTGCATGAGAAACCTTTTGTGATGAGGTGTGCCACATAGAAGGATTTCCTGACTACTGTGGTGATGTGATTATCAAAGGAGAGACTACTGTCCACCTGTGTCCCAAGGTCTCTTATCACACTTTTGTTGTTAAGTATACTACCACCTATGTTGTAGTTCATGGGTACACAGTTTTTACCAAAGGAGATGACAATGCACTTTTTGGCATTGAGCTGGAGGCCGTGGCTTTGACACCAGGCATCTGCCTCAGTGAGACCCTTTTGTAGGATGTCCACATCGTTAGTAGTTTTGATTATGGCTCCTAGTTTGCAGTCATCTGGGAACTTCATTAGCCAAAGACCTTCTGTGTTAGCCTGTACTTCAGGGAAGTAGATACCAAACAGGAGAGGACCAGGACTGAACCCTGTGGTACTCCACGTGTCACTCGTCTGAAGTTGGATTTGGAGTCTACTACTTTCACAGTGTGGGTTCTGTCAGTGAGCCAGTTGGCAAACCATCTTGTGACATAGGGATTTATACCTAGTTTAGTGAGTTTATCTATAATTCCAGAGTGGGGGGGTGGTGGTGAAGAAAGCCTTGGCAAGATCTAGATAGGCTGTGTGAACCACCTTACCCTTGTCTACGGCTTTGATGACTGCTTCAAGGAAGTCTATCAGATTTAGGAGGCATGGTCTGCCTTTTACAAACCCAAACTGGTTGGGGTCCAGAGTTTGGAGATTACCAATGTCTTTGTTTATAAGTTCCATGATGATACCCACACAGCCTTCCTGAAGACACTGGAGGGTATAAATGTATCACCAAACACCATCATATTGGGTGACTTCAACTACCCGAATATAGACTGGGAACATTACTCAAGCCCAAACTTTCTAGCCCAAAGGTTCCTGGAGTTCATAAATTCAAATGCCATGGAACAACTAGTCACCGTCCCCACAAGAGGAGAAAATATACTAGATCTCATCATCACGAACATGGGGACAAAATGCTCCACACCAGAAGCATATCACTCATTGGTGAGATCAGATCATAAACTAATCTCACTAGAAATCCACATCCGCCCCACCCCAAACAAAAAGACCACAGTGAAGAACTTCTCTAAAGCAAACTTCACACTACTCAAGACAGGTGTGGTATCCTTCAAGGCCCCCGAGCCAATGGAAACCACAACCCAAGCTGCAGAAGCCCTTACAAATGCCTTCTATGAACACCTTCAGGACTGCATGGATCAGGCAATCCCAAATAAAACCAAGACTCTTTCCACCAAGGGCAAACGTCCAGTCTGGTGGACCCCAGCCATAAACAAACTTTACAATAAGAGGAGAAAGCTATTACATGATAGAGCAAAATCCCAAAAGGGAAGGCATCTTTGATCAGCACTAGCAAGAAACTACGATCCCTCATAAAATCATCCAAGGCCAACTTTGAGAGAAAAATTGCCATAGATTCAAAAGACAATCATAAGGCCTTCTTCAGCTATGTCAGAAACCTGGGTGGAAACTCCCAGATATGCTCAGAATTAGTCCAAAATGATACAAAAATCACTGAACCCACAGACATTGCCAACATACTGGCAGACAGGTTCAGCAAACTTCACCCCTCTCCCCAAAGGAGAGATAACTATCCCAACTGAGAGTAGCCTCCCAGACATCTCAAATGCGCAGGTGAAAGCTGCTCTCTCTAAAGCTAAAAACACAGCATCAATGGGACTGGATGGTGTCGCCGGCTGTGTGCTACATGAACTCAATGAAGAACTAAACCCGCACATAAGGCAGCTGTTTAATCTTAGCCTCACCACAGGATATGTGCCCAAGGAGTGGCGTACGGCAACTGTGGTCTCACTCCACAAAGGCGGTGCCTCTACAGACCCTGGTAATTACCGCCCCATAAGCTTAACAAGCCTGGTCTGCAAAGCTATGGAGAGGATCATAATGGAACTCATAAACAAGGACATAGGGGACTTGCAGACCTTGGACCCAACCCAGTTTGGCTTTGTCAAGGGCAGATCTTGCCTTTTGAACTTGGTCGACTTCTTGAAACAGTCACCAAGGCCATTGATGAGGAAAGGCAGTCCATACAGCCTACCTTGACCTTGCAAAGCTTTGACACAATACCCACTCGGGTATTATAGAGAAACTTACCAGCTTAAATGTAAACCCATATGTCACAAGATGGGTTGCAAACTGGCTAAAGGACAGAACCCACAGGGTTAGAGTTGCTGGGGCCATGTCAGACTCCAAGCCGGTTACAAGTGGAGTCCCACAGAGCTCAGTCCTTGGCACCCTATTGTTCGGCATCTACTTCTCAGAAGTACAGGCAAACATAGGAGGACTATGGCTGACAAAGTTTGCGGATGACTGCAAACTGGGTGCCATAGTGGATAGTACATCGGACACAGACATCCTTCAGAGGGGTCTCACGGAAACTGATAGCTGGTGCCAGAGCCATGGCCTGAAGTTAAATGCAAAAAAGTGTATAGTCATACCCTTCGGGAAAAACAAGGTAACCCCAAGCTACCATATAGGTGGCAACCCACTAAGCACAGAAGAGGTTATCAGGGACCTGGGGACCCAGGTTGACAGTGGCCTCTCGTTTGATGCTCACGTTGCTAAAGTGGTTCGAAAGACCTTCTACATTGCCCACCTGATCATGAAGGGATTCGCATCCAGATAAAGTGAGGTCATTGTTCCCTTGTACTCTTCACTTATCAGACCAGTGAGCGAGTACAATGCCCCATTCGGGATGTATCTCACCCGACACCTGCAGCAATTGGAGAGACCCCAAAAGTTCCTCACCAAAAGGATAAAGGGACTCCAAAACCTGTCCTATGCTGCCAGACTGGAGAAACTCCAACTCTATTCAGTTGCATACCGTCTGCTCAGAGGTGACCTGTGCCTGACATACAAGGCCATGACCAACCCGGAATTAATGGACATGCTCCACCTCAAAAAATCCAAATCCACCAAAACCACTAGAGCAAGAGACTTAAACCTTAGCACGCATATAAATAGGACGTGCTGGAGGGATAGATTTATCACCCAGAGACTCCCCATGCTGTGGAATAAAATCCCGGTCCATGTGAGGCAGAGCACCTCGCTGGCTCTGTTCAAGAGAAATCTTGACCGGTGGATGGGAGATCGTAGGTTTACCCCGGGAATCATCTCTGTGTCACTACTGGACAGAGGCACAACAAACTCATGGGCACAGTATTTCTAACATAAGGGGCGGCGTAAGCCACATAACTTTGGGCTAGGCTTATAAATGCCCTAGGGCAGTTAGCCTAGTATAAACCTATGAACCTATGAACCTATATGGTCCATGGCCTTGCAGACCAGGCTCATCAGGCTAATGGGGCAGTAGTTCTCGGGTCCGTGGTGGCTCCCCCCTTGTGTAGTGGGATAACCGTCGCTGTGCGCCATTCAGCAGGCACAAAGCCTGAGGTGAGGCTATGATTGAACATGGTACTTAGGTGTGGTGCCAGTTTGTTCTGTAGTTCGTGTAGAACGACCCCTGGGATGTTGTCTGGTCCCATGGATGCTGTGTTCCTGGCTTTGGAGAGTGTGTTTTTTACCTGTTCAGCCGTGATTACAGGAACTTTGCATTCTTCCGGTATAGAGATGGGCTCTTTAATGGGTGAGAGGGGGGGTAAAGTTAGCACTGAACCTATCTGCCAGGATGTTGGCAATATCAGTTGGGTCTGTATATTTAGTGCCATTGTGCTGTAACTCAGAGCAGATCTGAGTATTGCCATTGAGATTATTGACATAGCTATAGAATGCTTTGTGGTTGTCTTTAGAATCAGTGGTGATTTTGTTTTCGTAACTAGCTTTGGAGGATTTTATCAGGAATCGCAGCTTCTTACTGAGGCTGACCAGGGAGCTCCTCCACTTATGGGATTTTACTTTCTTTTGCAACAGTTTCTTCCTTCTGTTGTACAGTTTGTTTATGGCAGAGGACCGCCAGATTGGCTTCCTTATTTTGGAGGATAGCGTCTTGGTTCTGTTTGGGATAGCACGATCCATGCACTCATGTAAGTGCTTATAAAGTGCAAATGTGTAGGATTCAGTAGTCATAACTGTATTGTCCATCTGCATGGGTGTCATGAATTTACCACTTCTGTCTTAAGAAGCATGAAGTTGGCTTTGGAGAAATTTTTTTACATGGGTTCCTTAATGGGGGGAGGGGGCAGAATGTGGATATGTAGGGTAATTAGCTTATGGTCGGATCAGACCAATGAGGCATTGACTTCAGGTGTGAAACACAGGTCACTCAGGATAAACCAAACCCCGTAACCAACACAAATAAAGCTAAATGCTACTCATTGCCAGAAGTCTCAGCCTCCAAATGCACACACTCAAGGCATTTCTCAGTATGGAGAATATTGATATCTGTGCAGTACCAGAAACCTAGTTCAAGGCTCCAGAGAGCACACCAGCACTACCAGGATACTACTCATTCCATAGCTTCCAGCATCAGAACCTGGATCATAGCACATAGGATGGGGATGTATCCATATTCATCAAGGATACCTACACCACTCTCTACATCCTCTCTACAGGATATGTACCCATAGAATGTTGCACAGCAACATTCTTCCCACTCCACAGGGGTGGGGCCACAAAAACCCCTTGGCATTCGCGCTCTATGAGCCTGACGAGTCTGATCTGCAAGGCAATGGAGCCAATCATAATGGAAGTCAACAATAAAGACATTGGGAACCTTCACACAGTTGAGCACACCCAGTTTGGCTTAGTCAAATGCAGATCACACCTCCTGAACTGGGTGGATTTCTTTGAGACAGTTACTCAGGCTACAGATGATTGAAAGGAGCTCCACACAGCCTACCTATACCTCGCTAAGGCCTTTGACAGCATTCTCCAGTTAGGTATCATAGATGAACTCACCAACCTGGGCATAAATCCATACATAACAAGATGGATTGCAAACTGGCTCACAGATAGATCCCACAAATTAAGAGTTGATGGCTACATGTCAGACTTTAAACTGGTAACAACTGGTGTCCCCCAGGGTTCAATCCTGGGGCCCATTCTGTTTGGTATAGACTTCTCAAAAGTACATGCCAACACAGGTGGATTGTGGTTGATTAAGTTTTTTGAGGACTGTAAAGTGTTTGCCATAACAGATTCCCTGGATGACACAAATATTCTCCAGAAGGGACTCTATAAGACAGATGTGTGGTGTCAGAATCATGGCCTCAAGCTCAATGTGAAAGAATGCATAGTAATCCCCTTTGGGGAAAACAAAGTACCCACAAACTACCACATAGGTGTTACCCCCTAAAAACTGACAAGTTAATAAGGGATCTGGGGACACAAGTAGATAGTCATCTTTCCTTTGACAACCATGTTGCCAAAGTGATTAGGAAATCCTATGTGGCCCACCTAATCAACAAAGGTTTTTCATCAGGATCAAAAGGGGTAGTGGTGGCCCTCTACTCTTAAGTCATCAGACCCATCATTGAGTACAATGCACCATTTTGGATGTACTCAACTAAGCATATCCAGCAGCTGGAGAGACCACAGAGGTACCTCACCAAGAGGATTACTGGCCTCAAACAGTTGTGTTATACAACACAACTGGTAAAACTAAATCTATTCTCCGTTGCGTACCACCTACTCAGAGGCGCACTCTGCCTAACATACAGAGTCATGTCCAACACATAACTGTTGAACATGCTCCATCTAAGGATAACAAAACTGAGTCACACTACACACTGCAGGGATATTAACCTCATCACAACAATGAATACAACATGCTGGTGGGATAGAGTACCATCCCAGACACTTGCATTACTGTGTAACAGAGTCCCAGTGAACATCAGACAGAGCCCCTCGCTGACACTCTTCAATAGGAACCTTAATGAGTGGATGGGAAACAGACAATTCACACCAGGCATCATATCAGCAGCCCCACTAGAAAGGGGCTTAGGGTACTAACTATTAGAACTAGGGCTTAGGAGACTAACCAATGGGGTGGTGGGGCTTAGGGTACTAACTATTAGAACTAGGGCTTAGGAGACTAACCAATGGGGTGGTGAAAGCTGCACAACTTGCCTAGGCTAATATATGCCTTTGTGAAGATAGTCTACTACATACCTATGAACCTATGTGACAGGTACATGTCTGCAGATAATAGATGTGTACTTCATTGTACAGTCGTGTTGTACAGCAGGCACATGCACCACATACACTGTAATGCTTACAGATACTGGTGGCTATTATGTACAGTGGGTGAGATATGCACCTCATGTATTTTGTGCCATTGGGATGTGTGCTGGGTGGGACAGTCCTGGGTGGCTCCCTGTCATGGTCACCCTCTTACACACATCTCTGTCCATCCATCTTTGGTTTATTATACTGTGTTCCCCCTACATATATATAGGTGCATAGGTAGGTAATAGGCTATCTGCCTAAAGGAATATATTAGCATGGCCAGAGTGTGCAGCTATCACCACACATGGGGTTAGTTCCCTATGCCTCTGTGTAGTAGAGCTGATGAAGTGATCCATGGTGTGACAGTTCAATTTCACATACACTCATCAAGGCTCCTCTGGAAGAGTGTTAGTGAGGGACTCAGTTTAATGTAGGTTGGGAGCCTGTTCCAAAGCAAGGGAAGTCTGTGAGTTAGTAATGTATCCCTCCAACATGTTCTATTTATTGTTGTGATGATGATATCCCTAGAGCATGTAGCACAGTGAGCTTGGGTTTACTTCAGATAGCGCATGTACATCAGTTCTGCATTGGACATGGACCTGTCCGTTGGGCAGAGATCGCCTGAGCAGACAGTATGCAACAGAGTACAGATTGAGTTACTTTAGTCTTGTTGCATGGGGCAACTGTTTGAGGCCAGTAATCCTCTTGTTGAGGTACTTCAGTGGTCTTTCCAGCTGCTGTAGGTGCCTAGTCAGATTCATCTCAAGTGTGCCGTGGTACTCTCTGATGGGTCTGATGACTGATGAGTAGAGGGAACCTCCTTTGACCTACATGCAAAGACTTTGGCAATTTGTGGGAACACATAGCATGATTTTCTAACCACTTTGTGAATGTGTTTCTGGAAGTAGAGATGACTATCCATGTGTCCATAGATCCCTTATTATTACCTCCATATTTAGGGTGTTGGCACCTATGTGGTATTTGTATGACTGTAGCTCCAGGCCAAAATTTTGACACTACATCTGTCTGACTGAGACCCTTTTTAAGGATGTCTAAGTTGTCCCAAACATTGATTATGACAACCTTTTTGCAGTCATCCACAAACTTTGCTAACCATAGCCCTCATGTGTTTGACTGTATTTCTGAAAAGTATACACCAGACAGGAGGGGTCCCAGGACTGAGCCATGGGGGACAGCAGTTGTTACCAGCTTACAGTCCAACAGGGAAACCGCAATTCTTACCTTGTGGGATCTATCTATGCCCCAGTTGGCAATCCATCAGATGATATATGTGTTTTATGCACAGGTTGTTGATTTTGTGGATACGACTTGTATGTGGGATGTTGGAAAAGGGCTTTTCAAGGTCTATGTAGGCTGTGTGGAGCTCATTTCATTGATGTATGTCCTGGGTAACTGCCTTGAAAACTATCTAGCAGGTTTAGGGACCATGATCTGCCCCTGACCAAACCAAAATGTGTAGGGTTGGGTGTTTGTAGGCTCCCAATAGCTCTGTTTATGAATTCAGGCTTATTAGGCTTATAAGACAATAGTTCCCATGGTCTGTTGTGCACCAACACTTGTGGAGTGTGCCAAATGTTGCTGTAACCCATTCAACAGTTTTATATCCTGCACAGAGGGTGAGTCTCAACAGACTGTTCAGGTGCAGGGTCTGTTTGTTTTGGAGTTCACATATGACACAGCCAGGGACACCATGTCATCCCATAGACACAGTGTTTTTAGGTTTTGATAGAGCTGTTTAACCATTGTATGTGTGATTTCTGGCTTTTCACAATCTCCAGGTATGGTAATGGGCCCTTTTGTCAGTGAGAGTGGGGTAAATATGTATGAACCTGTCTGACAAGATGTTGGTAATGTCAGTCATGTACATGTATTCATTTACACTTTGCACTAACTCAGAACATATATGAGTTTACATTGAAATTTATGACATAGCTAAAGAAAGCTTCATGGTTCTCTATGGACTCTTTGGCAATATTTTTGCCAGAACATGGCTTGGATAATGTTAGGAGTGCTCACTGTTTCTTGATGATACTGATCGGAGATTTATTGATCTTCTTTAGATTTTCACTTTCTTTGAACAACTTAAGTACTTGTAGTACATAGTTTGATTATGACAGGGGTCCAATATATTATATGGGTCTGTTTTCATATCACTGTGTGTGCAAGGCAGGATTGGTGAAAAGTGACGTGTCTGGAGTAAGAATTGCAACTGCCAGCTATGTGTGGCCCACTGCTGTACTCAGACATGGCCTAAGTGTGTGAGCATGCTCAGTATGACCTTTCAGTATGTTGTTGACTGAAATTTGCTTTGTTTGTTTGTGTGTGAGCATGCCCAGTATGACCTTTCAGTATGTTGTTGACTGACATTTGCTAAATTTGTTTAAGTGTGTGAGCATGCCCACTATGGGCATATGTGTGTGTATATATATATATATATATATATATATATATATATATATATATATATATATATAGATATATATATATATATATATATAAATATATATATATATATATATATATATATATATATATATATATATATATATATATATATATATATATATATACTATATATGTGTGTGAAAATTCAAGTTGTTTTTTACTTCAGGGCTCACCTTTGTGTTGTACATCAACAGGAAGCACGCTGTGCCTGCAGGGCTTCCATGAGTCAATTTGCATAGACTTATCAACATTTCTACATACAGGGGGGACAGCTATTATTTGTACATTTCTACCCAGGGGGGCACACCTGATTGTTACTGTGGGTGTACGTAGGATGCGGGGTACACCTGACACATACACATTTGCTAGGCCTGCACTGCTATGTCAGGTACTCCATTTCAGTCTGCACTGTTGCCTATCATACTGGCTTGAGGCATACCACTGTACTACAGACCTTAGCTTCCAATTACACGCATATTAGTTTGTGACTTCATAGCCTACCCAACCCACATCACACTGCCTGGCCTGCTGTTATCTGTTTGCATAGGCCTGGGGGGAGGTTACTCATATGCCTCTTCAGAGGGCATGATACAGCATTTGTTTGTGTTTGCATTTGTCTACAATTGTTCTGCTGGCTCTGACTGTTAGGTATGTGACCCCCCCCCCCAACTCGTATGTGTGAGTGACTTAAGTTGTGGCTGTGCCAGTGAAATGCTTTCATGGCTTAGTGGTTCAGTACTGTGACTATAGTGCACAGTATCCTGAGTTTGAGCCCTGTCACTGCTTTTTATTTTCCTGCTGGGCAGACCTGACTGGTTAAGGAACAGTAAAGCAGGTGTGAGTGTGTTTACCCGAATTTGCTCGACTTTGCCTGACTTTGCCCAACATTGCCCACCGTTGCCCGACGTTGAGCTGGTTAGCGTGGTGCGCAGCTACGTGCAATTGTATTTAAATATGCTCAATACTGGTAAACTGTGCTTAGCAGTGCTTTATATTGCTTAAAGTAGGGCACTCATGCCTTAGGTGGTGCTGCAGGGCTGCCTATGTTGGATGCACATAGTACACTCCTTATACATGTTTGAAAACAGGTAGTGTCAAGTTAGGCATCCCTTTTATTGTATGTGCGAGTCAGAGAGAAGTGTCATTTCCAGGGTTCCTGCTGAGTCAGTGTATGTGCTATGCGTTGCCTCTTTCCCAAGGTCAGGGCATACTGGGCACGCGTCCTTCTGCCTACTGGGGCAGGCTCAGGTTGTTCCTCCTCTGAGTCACGCTGTGCCTGTGCAGGCCTTGGCAATGGTGGGGGGCTGTTTGGCCCTGCCCCATGCTGTTCTTGCTGCAACTGTTTCTGCAGTATCATATTGTGTAGCATAGCACACACCATAACAATTTGGGTACATGTAGTTGGTGAGTACTGCAAGGTTCCACCAGATGAGTCCAGGCACCAGAACCGTGACTTGAGCATCCCAAACACACACTCAGTTATGCTTCTTGTTTGTGTGTGTGCCTCATTATGGAGCGCTTGTTTAGGTGTGTGTGCATTTCTGATGGGTGTCATCAGCCACGGCTCCAGTGCATATCCAGCACCCCCCACTAGTTGACCATCAGGGATGTCCCCATTGGCAAATCTCTGCTACAACTGCGTCAGATGCCAGATGTGGGAATCGTGATAGCTTCCAGGGCAGCCAGCACACACATTCATTATTATGCCCCGGGCATCGCACACGACCTGGCAATTGATGGAGGGGAAGCCCTTGAAGTTGATGTAGACCCTACCCCGCTCACCGGGTGGTGCTTTGGTGCATATGTGCGTGCAGTCTATTACACCCACTACCTCAGGGTATTCTGCTATTTGGTGGAAAAAAACGCATATTGCTGGTCAATGCCTCATGGGAATTGGGGAAATATAAGTGGCCACCGATGTGCTGACATGGCATCCAGGAACTGGTGGAGTACCCTGGATGCTGATGCCTGTGAAATCCCCATCATATCACCAGTTGGTCTTTGGAAGGTACCTGTAGCTAGTATTCTTAGGCCAACACATACCTTGGTATCCACTGGGATGGGTTCCCCTCTGTTGGTTCTGTGTGTGAGGCGTGGCCAGCACAACTCAACAATTTGCTGTAGGAGGTCTCTGTCCACCCTATAGTGCTCCACTATCTCCAGCTCATGTAGCCCTTGGTAGGTTACCCTGGGTCTGTACATTCTTCTCCTTCTCCTCACCGTGGGTTGCTTAGTAGCATTCACAACATCACCACCCTCAGCACCTTGCACATGTTGGTTTATGATAGCAAGAGCAGCCCCTAACATTTTGTCTGACATAAGCTTTTTAAGCTTTCCCTCTTTGTACACTGCAGTGTTGCAGAGTTCTTGGGAAAAAACAGGGGGGATGGTGTTTGCAGAGTTTAAAGTGCTGGGCTGGGCTAGTCTGCTGCCTGTGTAATTGGCTGATTCTGATATATTTCACCTGGCAGCTATGCTAGTTCTCCTTGGTTAACTTCCTACTACTTCTTTTCCTTCCTTGTGCCTTTCTGTTTCCACCCGTGGGGGGGGGGGAGCCGTGCAAACAAGCGCAAATGCGCGCACATGTGCGCACACTCTGTTTGCATGTTTGCAAGGAGTTTCCTATCTTTTAACATTGTGTACCTTTGGTTTGAGGTTTTCAAATAGGGCAACTGTAGGCACACCTCTTGCAATCCTGAGCAACTCAAAGCAAACATAAGCCACTGTGCTCCAATTAGCTTAGAGCCTGTCTGACACACCCCCTCATGATGTCACCTATAGTCTACTCTACTACTCACCTACTCCTACTCTTACACTCTTGGGACATGCCTCACATGCTGGGGAAAATTGGGATTCACTATCCTTATCCTCATTTGCATAGGATTGCCTACTAATGCATGGTTACATCTCTCATACTGAGCTTCCCCCCCCCCTTAGCAACCACTACTCAGTGGCCATGTTGTCTTCAGCCTGCCAATCACCTGCATGGCAGAATAAGCTTTTTAGTGAAAATGCCTATTTTGGGCTTTTTTTTAATTATTTTCTTGTTTTTATAAGCACCGCACATTTGCGCAGTGCTGTGCTATGCTTAAACATCAGAGATTGGGGGGAAAAAAGTTACATTTTTTATTTTTAAACATTTATAAATGCCAATGGCCTTATATTTGGCCATTGGCAAGCTTCCTCAACTATATGCATCCTTTATTTGGAGCTGTCATAGCTCCGTTTAGCTATTTGCAGAACTGTACTCTGCTTTCACCAGCAAATGAGCTAATTTCCATACCATGACACTGTCCATGCAAGAGTAGCTTTAGCAGTTCTCATGCATGCCCCTGCCGGCTGTACCTGGATCGCACGGCAGACATATTGCCGGCGTGAGCTCCTACACTCTTCTTGCACTCCTTGCAAGCTTTCGTAAATCCGGCCCATTAACTTTAACTCATACACTTTATGCAATCAAATGTATTCGCAGCTAAATAATAAACACAGTCTCAACATAACAAGGATCTTATGATGACACTCCTGTTTAGTGTAATCAGTTCTCTTCCTTTATACCATAACTACTGTGGTTTATATGTAGTTACTAGGATTATAGTTAAGGGTGCCATTGACAAGTATAGCATTAATTTCCAGTTGGCCCAAAACACTGATTGTTTAAGTGATTTGCTCGAAGTCATAATGGGAACAGTGTTTATAATCTTCAGTAACTTTTAAAGTGTATAGGTCAGTTTCTGAAGCACCACTGTTTTTCAATTAATTTCATTTTTCATAACATTCCATGTATTAAAGCTGCAAGTGATTTTGCAATAAATAAAGATTATACTGGCTTGTTTAATATTTTTTAGCTTGACAGTGCAGATGATTAAGGCATGATGGATAAAGCTCTTAATAAACTCGTGTAGTTAAGGATGCAGGGGTTGATTATTTCTACCTCCATTTGCCTACTGTGTGACTCTGAGCAAGTCACTTAACCAGAGGGCATTTTAGAAACACAGGGATGGAGGTCACAATGAGACTTTCATCATCTGCACAGAAGCAGTAAGAATTCAGTGAATTCGCCAACATACCATCAATTCTCCCTATTTACTAATCAAAGCATTCACCTATGCCGTGGGTGGAATCTGTGGTGCTTTCTGTACTATACTATGGGGGACCTGTGCTTTTTGGGAGAATGTTTTGACTAGCTGTGGGCCTTGGGTGGTCACTCGTCACCCCACTCTATTATAATCCACCGCTGACCAAAGGTGTAAGACCTCTGCCAAGATGTCATACTGCATTGATACAAGCAGATCATAGGAAGTTGGTAGGCTATTGGCCCTGATGCTTTTATAAGCCTAGCCAAGAGTTTAGCCCATGTTTAGACAAGTCAGCACCCAAAGCCCCTGTCCAGCAGGGACACAGGTGGAATCCCAGGGGTGTATTTTCTGTTTCCCATCCAGTTATCCTGGTTGCACTTAAAAAGGCATAATGAGGTACTCTGCTTGATGTGGACAGGGAGTCTATTCAAGAGATGGGGAGGCTCTGGGACACAAATCTGTCCCGCCAACAAGTCCTATTGATGTCACAGACCAGGTTGAGGTCATGCATAAAGGTTACTCGAGTGGAGCTTGACTTGCAGTGGTCCCATCAAGGTAGAGTCTGAGATTGCTTTGTATGCCCGACAGAGGTCACATGAAACTGAGTAGAGGGACAGGGCTTTTAACCTATCTGTGTAGGGTAGATGCTTGAGGCCCTGCATTCTCCGGGTGGGGAACCTTAGTAGTCTCTCCAGCTGCTGCATGTGCTTTGCGAGGTACATGCCAAAGGGGGCGTTGTACTCAATAATTGGCCTTATAAAGGAAAAATACAGAGATGTTATGATTATGACCTCTTTGTCCCTGGATGGGATACCCTTACTTATGAGGTGGGCTATGTAGAAAGCTTTCTGTACAATGGAAGCAACATGGTGGTCAAAAATCTGATTGCTGTCAACCTGGGTGCTGAAATACTTCACTACTGATTCTGTGATTATTATATTGTTTGTTAATATGATAATATGTGGGGACATCACTCACCTCAAAAGGGATGATGATGCATTTTTTGGCATTCAGCTTGAATCCATGTTTCTGGCACCAGTTATTTGTTTGGGTGATACCCTCTTGGAGGACATCCACATCACTTGGGGAACTGAAGTCCACACCCAGCTTGCCATCATCTTCAAACTTGGTCAGCCATAGCCCACTGGTTTTGGCCTGCACCTCAGGGAAGTATATCCCGAATAACAGAGGTCCCAAGACTGATCCCTACGGTATGCCACTTGTTACGGGTCTACTGCTTGAGATGGCTTCCCCTATTTTGATTAAGTGGGTTTAATCACTGAGCCAGTTTTCTACCCATCTGGTAGCATATGGATTGATGCCTAGTTGAGAGAGTTTATCTATTATGCCTGAGTGGGGAATAGTGTTGAAGACTTTGGCCAGGTCAAAGTATGCAGTCTGCAGCATCTTCCCCTCGTCCATGGATTTGGTGACTGTCTCAAAGAAGTCAAGCAGATTTAACAGACATGACCCCCCCCCCCCCTAGACAAAGCCAAACTGTGCAGGGTCAAGGGTTTGGAGGTTGCCAATGCCCCTGTTATTGAGGTCCATGATAATCCATTCCATGGCCTTGCAGGTCAGGATAGTTAGGTTGATGGGCCTATAATTTCCGGGATCGGTGGATGCTCCACCTTTGTGGAAAGGGATGACAGAGGCTGTCTTCCACACAGCTAGGACAAAGCTGGTACTCAGGCTTTTGTTGAATAGGGTAGCTAATGGCACTGCAAGTTCATGCCTGAGTTCATGTAGGATGCAGCTTGGGATGTTATCACGTCCCATGGAGGCTGTATTATTTTGCCTTTGAGAGGGAAGTGATGACCTTTTCCCTAGAGACAGAGGGGTGAAGTTTTCACTGAATCTGTCAGACAGTAGATTGGCTATATCTACAGCATTTTGTGTATGTGGTGTCCTTGACTACCAGTTCTGAACAGATCTGGGTGTTTCCTTTGAGACTGCAGACATATGTGATGAAGGTCTTATGATTGTCTCTAGTAGATGTGGCCAATTTGCAGTCGAAGTTGGATTTAGAGGATTTCACTAGTGGTCCCCCATAAACCCACTTCAAAATATTAATTCTGAAACAAGGCACAGGCAGCACATCACAAACTGGACAACAACTTACAACTGCTGTGCCCACACAATCCTGCTCTGCAAATGCAACATAATGCAGTTCCACATCATTCCAAACTGATGACCTGCACTGTGTACTCACTACACATCATGACTGCACTTGAGGATCCTTGTCTCCTTATGAAGTAAGAAAGCAGCACAGATACACAGTGAGTGAATGTAAGGGGCCTGAGCATGTAACAAGGAATGTCTATAGTCTCAATATTGGACCACAATATTCTATCTTCTGATCAATGTAGGGATAGAGATGGTCTAGCAACATGCTCTCTTACTGCATATCAGATGTTAGTGGCTATTGTAGTTATTATTATATATTATAGCCTTGGCAACAGGGTAATGAAACATGTAAAAGTCTGCTAATAATAGTACAAGGGCCTGACACATGGCATAGATTACTACATTACAGCAAAACCCTAATGCATAACAATGAAGGCTTTGGGGTGCTAAATGAAACATGAACAGAAAATGGAGGACAGAACAATGCACAAGGAAGCAGCAGCAAGGACTGCTATGAATGCATGGATGTTGGACTGAGCTGTGATCACACAGAACTGTAATGGGAAAAAGATACGTTTCAGCTAGATAATGTTAGAAAGCATATGCTGTGTAACACCACATATTATCATTCACACTATAGAATATTAATGGCTAGTGTGAACAATCTGAGCTTTAATTAAAGTTGTAGTAAGCTAATTACTGAGCATCAAACATATATGAGGGGCTCCTATATAAAACAATGGAGTTGATAGACTTGAGCTTCTTCAGATCTAGAAGTGAACAAAAGAATGAAGATAATGCAACCAAAAGTGTATAAGAGAACCATTAAAAGTGTGAATAAGTATCTCTGCTTTTATAGTTTCTTGAATATAAACTAGGTTAATGACCACAAGGGCCTTTTCAAGCCTAGCAATGCATCCTAAATGTATCCAACAAATATAGTGCTTTAGAGGTTGTTTTTAGGTGTATATGTAAGTTAGGGCAGGGGTGGTCAAATGTTTCAGGTTGTATGCATCCATTAGAGACATAGGTAACAGACCTGGAGTAAATTTCTGATTTCCTATCCACTAGACAAGTAACACATTAATGGGGTCAGGGAAGAACTCTTTCCAGAGAAGGGGTAATCTCTGAGACACATACTGGTCCATCCAGCATGTCCTATTTGTGTCACAAGCAAGATCTAAGTCCCTGAATTGGGTAGTTCTGATGTCATTGCAGATATGCAATAGGTCCATTAGAATGGGATCCTAGGATGCCTCCTATACCAGACATAGATCTCCTTCCAGAAGTCTGTAGAAGAGTATATGGATAGGGCTTTTAGGTGATCCACATAGGATGTGCTGTTAAATACCTGTATTATTTTTTGTCAGGAAGCTCTGTAAATGTTCCAGTTGTTCCAGATGCCTGATCAGATGCACACTGAAGGGGGCACTGTAGTCAATAATGG